>NC_140170.1:169674169-169814079 GCF_963971535.1 Notolepis coatsorum | reverse complement strand
GGATTAGAGACCCTTTAGCACCGGATCCACCGCTGCGCTTCCCCCTGTTGTCATGACGACACACGCAAGAAAGAAGTGAGTCAGTTCATCAGAAGGCTCTGACATGGAGGAAATGGTGTTTGGGGGTGGGCGGGGGTGGGATGGGCGGGGGCATTAAATTATACTGGGCAGTATTCATGTGTTTTTAAACCCCTCCTCTTCCTCTCTCCTTCACCTGTAACCTGAAACCTGTGTCTACATTACTCTGTATGGAACAATACCATATGTTCGGCGAGATCACTCACTCACTCACTCTCACTCTCACTCTCGCACACACACACACACACACACACACACACACACACACACACACACACACACACACACACACACACACACACACACACACACACACAGTAATTCAGTGTTCACTCACACAGTATTCAGCCACTCTGACCCTAGTGCATGGCACTTTGTGTAAGACCAGTTCAATTGAAGTGCTTTGCATAGATGACACTGTGTGGCCTTGTTTTCTTTTTGTGGGCTTCATGCTGGAAGAAGGGATTCTGAGTCCAGGCTGACCTCAGTGCTGGTGACCCACACCACCGCCCACTGTTCCCGGAGAGATGAAAGTCTAGCTCACCCAGAGTGGCATATAGGAAGGGAAAGGTTGATGTGTTGACTACCCATAATGCATCCTGGGATCATAGTCTTTGTTCCCAAAACTCCCCTCATCCAAATGCACATTTTACCCACTTTGAACACGTCTCAAGTTCAAGTTTCTTTATTAGTTGTCATACAAAAATACAGAATACTTTTATATGAATTGCTTCTTTCTGTTTTGCTCCTGAGAATGTAAGAATGTGCTAGATAAAAATAGATAAGTATAAAATAGAAAGTCAAAAGTACGTAAACAAGTGTAAACAAAAGTGTTCAATATACATATATACAATATACAATGCAGAGTAGAAAAAAAGTAACTGAGTTACAATACAATATACAGTACAATGCAGAAATGTGATGAGGTACAACTTAGGGTAAGGTGCAATGAGGTATGAGTTGTAGTGCAAATCTCTTTACCAATAAATATAAAGTGTGTTAAAGTGTCTAAAGTGGGTAAAGTGGGTGCTACAGTGAATTGTTTATTTAAAGTGAGTGTGTACGTGTGGATGTGTGTGCTGTGAGTGTATTTGATGGTTTGTTACATAGTGTTATTGTCGTTGAGCATCCTGATGGCCTGGGGATAGAAGCTTCTTCTGAGTCTTTCTGTGCTTGCCATGAGACTCCGGTATCGCTTGCCTGACAGCAGCAGTTCAAAGAGGCAGTTGTTTGGGTGGCTAGAGTCTTTGATTATTCTCTTAGCCTTACCCCTGCAACGCTTGTTGTAAATGTCTTGGAGAGTGGGAAGCCCACCTCCAATTGTGCGTTCGGCTGAATGGGCCATTCTCTGTAGTCTGCTACGGTCTTGTGCGGTGCTATTCCCAAACCAGGAGGTGATATTGCCAGTCAGGATGCTCTCTATTGTGCATTAGTAGAAGTTCTTAAGGATCTTCTGACTCACTTTGAACTTCCTTAGGCGCCTAAGGAAGTAGAGGCGTTGCCGTGCCTTCTTGACTACACTGTCAATGTGTGTGGTCCATGTCAAGTCCTCGGATATGTGGACTCCGTTCATGCAAAGTATTCTATATTTCTGTATGACAAATAATAAAGAAACTTGAACTTGAACTTGAACTTGAACTTGAGGTACTTAAAACGGTTCACTCTCTCGACCGGTGCCCCGTCGATGCTGAGGGGGCTGTAGACCCTGACCCCGACCTCCTAAAGTCCACAATCATCTCTTTTGTTTTGCTGATGTTCAGGGAGAGGCAGTTCTCCCGACACCACCACACCAGAAACTCTACCTCTTCCAGGTAGGCCCTCTCATCCTTTGCAGAGATCAGACCCACCACTACTGTGTCGTCAGCTAATTTGATGATTGTGTTGTTGTTCCACTGTGCCACACAGTCGTGTGTGTACAGCGAGTAGAGGAGGGGACACAGAACACAGCCCTGGGGGGCCCCTATGTTGACGGTGATGGATGAGGAGGTGCAGTTGCCTGCTCTCACCACCTGGGGTCTACCCGTCAGGAAGTCCAAGACCCACTGGCAGAGGTCATATTTCAAGCCCAGGTCCCTGAGCTTGGCTATGAGTTTGGAGGGGACTATGGTATTGAATGCTGAGCTGTAGTCGATGAATAGCATTTTCACATAGTTTCCCTGCCTCTTGTCCAGGTGTGAGGCTGCTGTGTGCAGCACATGGGCTATGGCGTCCTCCGTGGACCTGTTGGGGCGATATGCAAATTGCAGGGGGTCCAGGTTGATGGGGAGGGAGGAACAGATGTAGCCCTTCACAAGCTTCTCAAAGCACTTCATGGCTATGGAGGTGAGAGCTACAGGGCGGTAGTCGTGGATTTTTTGGGTACAGGGATAATGGTGGACTTCTTCAGACAGGTGGGGATGACAGCCTGTTCTAAGGAGAGGTTAAATATGTCAGTGAATATCGGGACCAATTGGTCGGCACAGACTTTTAGGACGCGGCCGGGGATACCGTCCGGTCCTGCTGCCTTCCTGATATTCACTTTCTTAAAGGTCCTCCTCACCTCATGTTCTGTTATCCTGAACACTGAGTCTCCATCGGCAGTGCCCCCGATATTTTTACTGTTGTGAAGCACTTTGAACTGCAACTTCTGTATGAAAAGTGCTATACAAATAAAGTTATTATTATTATTATTAATATTGTCTGTGTCCTCGCGGAACACGCTCCAGTCTGTGCATTCTAGTGCAGCTTGGAGCGTTTCCCCCGATTCCACAGACCAACGCTTCACTTCTCGCGTTACTACTTTCCAGCGACTTTGGGTCATTGAAAAGCGCTACACAAAATAAATGAATTATTATCATTATTACTAGAGGAACGCGCTTGAGACTTTGTTTATACTCCGGTATAAAGAAAATGGCGTCGTGGTCAGATTTGCCGAATGGGCTAAGAGCCTGTGACTTGTACCCGTTCTTAAATTGCGAGTAGAAGTGGTCTAATATGTTCTCGCCTCTGGTGGGACAAGTCACATGCTGATAGAAATTCGGCAAAACCTTTTTAAGACTGGCGCTATTGAAATCGCCGAAAACCAAAATAGCAGCGTCAATATTAGCTGTTTGTAGTTTGTTTACCTCATTGTGTAGCTTAGAAAGCGCGACTCCCGTGTTTGCGTGTGGTGGAATATACGCTCCGATCAGGATGATGGACGTTAACTCCCTCGGAAGAAAGAAAGGTCGGCATTTTATGGTTATAAACTCCATGTTTGGGGAGCAGTGGTTTGACAATTCCTTTACGTTGCCTGGATCACACCACTCCTTGTTCACCATGAAGGCTACGCCGCCGCCTCTCGTTTTTCCCGATTCTTCTGCCGTACGGCCCTTGCGGTGAACGAAGACATTTTCTGCCGGTTCTATTGCATCCGGAGTCAACCAAGTCTCGGTGAAACAAAAGACGTTGCAGTCCCGAATGTCCCTCTGGAATTGGATTCTTGCTCTGATGTCGTCCAGTTTATTTTCTATGGATTGTACGTTGGCCAACAATATGCTGGGTAGGGGTGTCCTGTGAGCCCTCAATCTCAGTCTATTTCGGATTACAGCCCTCTTCCCTCGACGTCTCCTCTGCCTGGGAGGGTTGTTGTTGTTTTGCTTCAGAATCTCCACTGGCCATTGTTCGACAATGACCCGGTCGAGAGAGCAGTCCAAGCGGTGAGTGTGCTGTAATCCAATGTCAATAAGTGATTGTCGGTCATATATATTAAATGCACCAGCAGTTGGTACACAAAAAAACAGACTCGACGGAGCCAACAGAGAGGCTGCTGGACAATGTGGCGCCATTTTCATAATGCCTACTTCACTATGCTACTTCACTATGCTACTTCACTATGTTACGTTACTATGCTACTCTACTATGCTACAATGATTTCACCTCGATCGCAACGATCAACGCCTGAGGCGGCCCTGCACACACACATACACACACACACACACGCACGCACGGACGCACGCACGCACACACACACAATACACACACTGCATCATCCCTCCCCAACACCTCTGTTTCATCTGCCTCTTCTTTTACACGGTCTCATCATAAAACGCAGTAAAAACAAAGTACAGTGGGTCGGGAGGTAGTGCAGTCGTCTGGTAATCCAGAGATTCCCGGTTCGATTCCTGCTCCTACCGGTCAGTGTGTCAAAGTGTCCTTGAGCAAGACATGTAACCCATAATGGCTCTAGATGAGCAAGTCGGCACCTTGCCTCTGCCGTCGGTGTGTGAAGGGGGGAATGTGAGGCATACATTGTAAAGCACTTTGGATAAAAGCGCTAGATAAATGCACCATTTACCATTTACTGGAAAAAAGGTATATAATGTAGGTGATGTTATAGCCATAAGTAATATATATATGTATTGTATTGGAAAAGGTCCAAAACAAACATCGTAACCAGGAGTTGAACCAACAATCGTTGCATTCGCGGGCGAGTGCTCTCACCACTATCTAACTATGATTATAGTTAGATTTAAAGTTAGATTTAACATTAGCTTAACGGTTATGGTTAAGACATAAAGTTGGGGTTAAGGTTTGTTTTTGTGATGGATCACGGTTTGTGTGGGTTTTATTTTAGTTTATTCTAAGGTGCTTTGGCTTTATTTCATCTTTATGTGAGGGACAGCTGTCTATTTCCTCTTTCTGTGAGGGACAGCTTGTCACGTACGTGGGTTGTTCATTATCATTATTGCCCCCGCCAAGCGTGCAAAAACCACCCGTAAGTTAGCGATGTGCTCCCCCCACGTATCGGAGTACACCACCACATCGTCCCGTGGCCGGTGCGTTCCTCATCCCGAAGGCCATAACGGTGCCTGACTCGTTCCCGTTGCCCAGAATGGATGACTGCATTGACAGTATTGGTCCCGCTGTATTTATTACGAAACTCGATCTCTTGAAGGGGTACTGGCAAGTTCCCCTGACAGAGCGAGCATCTGATATTTCGGCGTTCGTTACACCAGACAATTTTTTGCAGTACACCGTTATGGCCTTCGGGATGAGGAACGCACCGGCCACGTTCCAACGTTTGATGCACATGGTGTTGGGGGGTGTGTCTAGGTGTAACGTCTATTTGGACGATGTGGTGGTGTACTCCGATACGTGGGGGGAGCACATCGCTAACTTACGGGTGGTTTTTGCACGCTTGGCGGGGGCTTCGTTGACTCTGAACCTCGCCAAGTGTGAGTTTGGGAAAGCCACGGTGACGTACTTGGGGAAGCAGGTGGGTCACGGACAGGTCCGCCTGGTGGACGCTAAGGTGACAGCGATCCTGGCGTATCCGGCTCCTTCCACGAGGCGCGAGCTACGGCGTTTCCTGGGGATGGCAGGGTATTACCGTGTTTTTGTAGAATTTTTTCTGTGGTGGTGGCTCCCCTCACTTCCTTATGTAGTCCTATTGTACCTTTTGTGTGGTCCGAGGAGTGTCAGTGCGCCTTCGAGGCTGCTAAATCTCTCCTATGCAGTGCACCTGTTCTGGCAGCCCCTGACTTTGCGTTGCCCTTTCAGCTGGAGGTCGACGCGAGTGCTGCTGGGGCTGGAGCTGTGCTGTTGCAGGCGGGAGAGGGGGAGGTGCATCATCCGGTTTGCTACTTCTCGGTGAAGTTCAAGCTGCATCAGTTGAACTACTCGACCATCGAGAAGGAGACGCTGGCGATGCTCCTCGCTCTCCAGCACTTTGAGGTGTACGTGGGGTCCAGCTCTATTCCGGTGTTGGTCTACACGGACCACAATCCCCTGGTGTTCTTGGCTCACATGTACAATCACAACCAGAGGTTGATGCGTTGGGCCTTGCTGGTGCAGGGCTACAACATTGTCATCCGTCACAAAAAGGGGGTGGACAATGTTGTGGCCGATGCCTTGTCCAGAGGGTAGGTCTGGGCAGACCAGGCTGCAGAAACAAATTAGTGGGGGGGCATAAAATGTTCTCGGGGGGGCACAATGGTTCACAGGTTCCCTTTTATACATTTCAGCTGGGACAACGGCGCTGTGGCTTGCTTGGCGTTGCCCACGGTGCTGAACTAAACAGCAGAGAGGCAATTGAAAAATAAAATTTTTCTATCTTAAGAACATTCACTTATACAAAAACAGACTGAACGGATATATATAACAGACCTGCTGGGGCAGCGGACTGAGAGCAGGGGACACAGACAGGCTGGATAAGATGGTCAGGAAGGCCAATAGCGTGGTTAGGGTGTAGCTGGACGCCCTAGCGAGGGTGGCGGAGAGGAGGAGCCTTGCTAAGCTCCAGGCCATCAGGGAAAACCCCTCCCACCCACTATACACAGACTTGGCTGACAGGAGGAGCATGTATTGTTATAGGCTCACACTACCTAAATGCAGCACTGAACGGCACAGGAAGTCCTTCATTCCGACAGCCATCAGACTATACAATGCATCACTGTGCCTCACTGCATCACTGAGCAAAGAGTGACAGTTACCATCTTCCTGGACTCTTACTTTTTAAACAGCACTGTGCAATATTACACCTACTGTAGACTTCAGTATAATTTTACTGTATTTATTTACTGTATCTTTTATTCTATTTTTATTCTATTTCATTTTATTCTATTCTTAGGCCATTTGTTTTGTTATTCTTATTCGTGACTTGTTCTGTCTAAATGTTTAATGTTGAGTGATTTGGAGTGTCAAATTTCCCTCAGGATAATACATTTATATTCTATTCTATTCTATATCTTTGAAAAGTCTCTATTTATTCAACACTTCTGAATTCACTGACAAACTGAACTGAACTGACAAAAATAAAGTGCATAAAAAAGCAAACAAAATTCCTCCACAGGCTACTCACCATCATTAGTAGAGCGGCAAGCGGCGTTTGGGGACAGAGTGAAATCGATAGGTTATGACTATAACCAAGTTCTGTTAGTTAGGGGCGATGCTTGGCATCACACTGCACTATCTCGCGTACGTGCACGCGTACTGAATAAACCACAAATGTACCTCTAATACCAGTATTAGTCTGACCACACCCCTCATCAGCTTACCTTCATAAGCAGGTGTGTGGTCACCTGCTCTCCTCCTTCCCAAGCTTTCACCACAAGGTGAGGACAAGGGCTGCAGCGGCCGTCTGATGCCAAGCATCGCCCCTAACTAACAGAACTTGGTTATAGTCATAACCTATCGTTCTGTATCGTTAGTGGCTTAGCTTGGCATCACACTGCACAAGGGAGGCCAAGCGGAGCCACTGGCTGACAAATACACCCCGCTGACAGCCCCCCCACAACCATCAGAACAGGGAGGGCCGAGCCCCCCCGACCCCCCCTAATGGCGGGTAGCCCCCCTATTAGGGACGTCACGGGAGGGCGACGGACCCGACCGTGCGAAGAGGCACTCAAGCAACTCAACGCACAGGGTGAGCAGACCGTGGCTTGACCCCACGACTACACACACGCACAACCCGCATGCCACCCGGGAACGAACGGAGGAACAACCTCGTTACTGCCCCCAGAATCACGGGGTCAAGGGCAAACCCAACCCCGTGGCAAGGCCGTAGCAGCGGAGCACGAAGGAAGACCCAGACCCACCAAAAGGACTGGACTCCCTAGAATGGGGGCCCGGAGAAGTCCATGATGCCAGCATCAAGACCCCACCAGGTGGGCACGTAGTGCCCCGCCCCCCACATCGCCAGCGTATTCGGACAAAGGCCCCTCAGTTACTGCACCTGGTATTCCCAGGCGGAATCCCATCCAAGTACTAACCAGGCCAGAACCTGCTTAGCTTCCGAGATCGGACGAGATCGGGCGTGTTCAGGTCGGTATGGCCGTAAGCCGAGCGGGCCCCGTCCCCCCAATAGTACACCGCCTGGCACACTGACCCTGCAGAACAGGCAGTCAGCATGGCCGTAAGCACACAAAAAAGGTTAACCAACGGAAGCAGGCAGCGCACCGGGGAAAAACCAGGCAACAGGCTGTTAACCCTAGCCTGGAGACTGCGGACGAGACAGGCGCCAGAGGGGACAGCTGAACACAGCCGCCCCGGCGGAAGGAGCGTAAGCTGGCGGTGTTGCATGACCAAGCCTCCATTTAACAACCCCCACCCAGAGGGGTCGAGGCAGAGAAGGCTGACACGATTGGCAGACGTCATGAACGTGCAGGGGCACCCTCAAACGGTGAACCCGGGAGTTGACACTGCTCCAACACACCAGGGAATCAACCACCTCGGTGTTACCCAATGCGGTGGTTGTTCCTATAACCCCTCAAGAAAAAACTCCAAAACACACCTGCGGGTATACACCGGCTATACCGCAGTACAAGTGTTTCAGTTTCCAAAAAGGGTTAACCCAGGCCTACGGGTCGCAAACATCACTTCGGACCGGGCCTGGCGGTACGGGAAGCACAGGGTCACCAGAGGAGGTCAAAAAACCACCCCCACAGGCCCCTCTTCGCCATGCGTGAGAGAGGAGCGAAAAATAATGGAGAACCAGCCCCTAAGCACACCGTACCTGGTATTCCCCGGCGGTCTCCCAACCAAGTACTAACCAGGACCAACCTGTGTAGCGGCCGAGATCCGACGAGATCGAGCGCGTACAGAATGGCATGGCTGTAAGCCATGACGACAGTGCTGAGTAAAAACATACCCAACCAGGGTCTCCATAGCGCTTAACCCTGTGACACCCAGACCGACCTGGCATTTTTCCCCCTGAAAAAAGCCCAAGTCCCTCAGGGTACCAGAACAGCAGATCTGCATCCCCGGCGGACAACGGGTTCAACTGATCTGGACCAGCGTGACCAGAACCAGTCCCGTGCCCTAACCACGCCGACATGCCTACTCCAGGAGAAGGGCAGATATGCGTGTTGATCTTAACATGAAAAGAAGGCGCCACCCAGACGTTCGGACGAACCGCGCCTGGTGGCCCACCCCAAGGGCGTGAGACCCCACTACATATGTTCAGATCCATCCCGTCATCATCCCCCAGACATGAACGAGAATCCGTCGACAACCCACCCAGGTCATGGGATGTGGTCGTCGGAAGAGGAAAAACCCCCATCTCAGTTGCTCTATAAAAACGCTGTTTCAACCACAAGCAACCAAGGCGTGCCAGTCAATCGCCTGTTTACAGCGAGCTAGCACTATATGTGCGTCGGGACACACCCCCATCAATGAACAGGCTATTTAGACCTGTCATTGAATCCCCAAGGCGCCCAGGGGAACGACAAGAGGGGTGTGACACTCCCTAACTCCAACACTTCTGGAATAGAAAGAAGGAAGCATCAACAGTATGTATCCCAGTCTACACAGCCGGGGTAAAATTTTTTCACATTTTTACATCCCACCACCCTCCCATAGGAAAGAGACAGGGATCCCCAGAGAGACTTCCCACGCGAGCTGTACAGATTGAAAAGAATATATTGCACCTTGAGCCATGTAAAAAACTGGTTTTAGGGCCTCCGGGGAAGAGGCACTGAACCCATACACACTCAATAAACGAATTGAATCGAATATACATACAATAGAAAAGGACCCTTCTAGAGGGTCCACTCACTTTGACAATCTGAGGAGGAAGGCTCTGTACTCTGATGGAGGCTTCCTCACATGGAAGAAGGAGTCCGAACTCACAGAAGGCCTGAATAGGCGCTTGGTGAGGAGGAGCCCTGACCACCCCCCCTGAAAACAGATCCATCACATGGACCTGAACAGCACACGGAAGTCCTACCAACAGAGACGCGCACGGTGACGTACTCTATGGCGGGGGAATTCCTGCGGTGCACACGCCCAATATACCAGGCCGTGGGACCAGGAACTCCCTCCCCCCCCCCCCCCCCCCCCCCCCCCCCCCGTAACGTGCCGAACCGCCACGTGACGGGAACCTTGAAGGACAGGGGGTGTACCCCTGACCGACAGAACAATGGGGAGAGGAAAGGTTACCAGTTCACCCCTTTACGACCCCACACCCATGATACGACGTAACGACAAAAAGAGAATATGACACAGTCATAGTCAGCTCTATGAAGCGTTTCACAGCTCCACACAGCGCATGAGCTAACCTGCTATCTGATTTTTACTAAGGAAAAACACAGAATAGAGAGGGCTCTAAGAACCCCGGTCCAACATACACATGTGCTTCTGTGGCCAGTACAACCCAGTTGTAGGTCACATGACACACACAACCCATCATCACCTACAAAAAATGGCAAAAACACTCAACAGAGGAACGCCGTTTTTTTCACAATGAGAGAATACATCATTCTTGATTAGTATCGACCACAGGCCTTGCTAAGCACACATGACAGCAACCAAACCAATTTCCCTTTAGGAAATAAGTTTCTCCAGCAGATTTAGCACAACCTCAGCAATCAAGCTAAGAGTTACATCGTATCCCTACCACACAAAAGACACAATTAATGCACAACATGTCTGATAGGAGGTGATAAAGTCCCCAGGGAACCGGGGGGGAAAACACAATCCTCCTATTTTACCCTCAATACGGCCAGTTAAAAGAGGAAAACCTGTTAATGTGTGAACACACTGTTCATTGTCATTACAGTCTGAGAAAGAACATTCTTTTACTCACTTGTCACCAAGCATAGCTTCATAGGTTAGTTGCCTTAGTAGTGAGTACACGGTACACATAAACACCATGATGTTTCTCACACAACAACCAGATCAATACATCACGATCTGCACGGAGAAGCTAACTGCCAGTGACAAAAACAGCTCACACATAACCCGCAACGTATCCTAAATGCATTGCAACAACACACGTTTTGGGAAAAAACACCGTTATTCACAATACATTTAGCAAAGTAAAACCAGAAGACGTGTTATGAGGTCTGGTCAACCCCGTTCCTACCCGGAACGCAGATCAGCGAAGTGCAGTCATAAGACACCGTAGAACACAGCCGTCCTGTGTTGTTCGATCCGGGCAGCGTCGCCGCTCCAACCAGTCGCTACAGTCCTCTTTGTTGACGCAATCCCCGTCCAGGCTCAGGGCAGGGTCGACGAAACATCCCCTGTCAAGGATGACGTCGCGGTCAAGAGTGTAAAACATGTTAAAATCAAAGCACGTTCAACAGAATAGCATCAAGTTAACGGCGATCAGAAGCGAGCTCCCGGCGGCGCGCGAGAAGCTAAGCTACCCCGCGCCAGCCATGGCCATAGCAGCAAGCTAACGTTACCTAGCGACCACGACATGCTAGCCCCGCAGCTAACAGCTGACTGGCTAATAGTAGGCCTTAAGCAGGCCATGCAGCGATCCAGCAGGCTAACGCAGCAGTTAACAGCTGACTGGCTAACCGTAAGCTATGAACATGTAAACAATGACATAACACTCACCCAGACAGGCCGCCGTTCTGAACCTCTCCTCACTTTTTAAGAGAAAAGAGAAAACAAGATGTCAACACCGCTTCACAACGGTGACTTTACCACATCCGGCGGAATCAGCACAGTACCAACTGGCCTGTGTAGCTGACTTTGAACATGAATCTGCCGCTATCGCACATTACATGCACATATCCCCTCGTGAAGGAATACTCTCATTTGGATATGAAAGATGGGGCCTTAACACGGTGACAGAGAGAATCCACTCGTCCAGAACACACAGGGATCACCAGTGTCAATGGTCGCGGCCCACTAGTTAAAACTATAATGGTCTCCAGACCAAGGCCTTCTGTCGCCTAGGCGGCTAAACAAAGGACCCTAGCCTGGGGCCGGTTTCCATAAACTTTGTCAAGTAGCCCCCATAGCACTAACAGACAAGTGGAGCCCGCCAGCAAACACTACTCACCCAACCTGGAACGCACCGCTTCTCACAACAGCGGCATGTCCGACAGTTCAGCTGTGGCCTGACAGGTTTCACCCCAACAAACACAGCAAGGAACTGCAGTTGAGAAGCATGCAGCGGCGTGCTCCCAATACGAAAACCGGTGGAGGGTTTTTAGAATGATCATCATCTTCTAGACACTCCAGTACGAAGACAATATCGCCGTATTTTCTCGAAAATAGTGAGAGAGAAAATAAAGATATGATGTCAACGTATCCTTGTTTCCCAAGCTGTTCCTAATCCAATTTCTTCCATCATGGTGTCAAGTGTGGGGATATACCGAGGCACTTCTTCCTTGTGGTGAAAGCGAGAAGGAGGAGAGCAGGTGACCACACACCTGCTTATGAAGGTAAGCTGATGAGGGGTGTGGTCAGACTAATACTGGTATTAGAGGTACATTTGTGGTTTATTCAGTACGCGTGCACGTACGCGAGATAGTGCAGTGTGATGCCAAGCTAAGCCACTAACGATACAGAACTTCTTAAAACACTGCCCCTCCACTCATTCCTGAACTTTTTTGTTAAGTCCTTCTCAAATGCCAACTGAATTAAATTGGCCTTGCGTCGATGAAGGCGATGTTCTGTAAAGATGTTCTTGAGGGTAGAAAACGAATTCTCACAGAGTGCCGTGCTAGCTTCAGTAGTGTTGTTGTTGACATCAGTGCCCACTAGGGCTAAGCATTTGGATAGTCTACTTTGATTGACAAAAAAATAAAAATAAAAATCTCAGGGTGGGCACAGCTGACTCAGTGGGCGGGCCAGGCCCCCCAATGCCCGCCCATGGCGCCGGGTCTGGGTCTGGGGGTACTACTCTGATGTTGGTTGTATAGGCAATAATGTTTTGCTCACCCGGTGGGTTCGCTTCTATGGGGGGAGGTGTCACGTACGTGGGTTGTTCATTATCATTATTGCCATATATTTTAACACCATGTAACATCAGGGTAATATATTATTTGTGTTGTTTTCTATGTGTGGTGTTGTGTCATCTCCTAATCGCCTGTTTCTGTCCACAGATGCCACTCATCTCCCTGATTGGATTGGTTCCACCTGATTGGTGCATCTTCAAGCAGGCAGGGGAGATGGGTGGTTAATAGAGTGGGAGATGACACACATCGGGGCGCCTCATTCTCTGTCAGTTGCCAGTGATCAGAGGATTGGGAGGTTGCCATTGATTTGACCACTGTGTGTGGATACTCTGTGGTTTGTTTGTATTTGTATTTGTATTTATTGGTTTAAAATACAGAGACAGTGCATATTAAGGAACATTTGACTGTAAATATGCCAGTTTAGCCAAGTTGGCTAATTTTCAACTGTAGTCTCTGGGGCAGGTGACATGAGCACAACAATAATTAAAACATAGTACAATAATTAAAACACAGTAGGAATCAGTATAGGTTACAATACACTAAAATACATACAAATAAATACATTAAAATACAACCCCTCAGTTAAAAAAAAAAGAAAAAAAAAACATAGTACAATAATTAAAACACAGTAGGAATCAGTATAGGTTACAATACACTAAAATACATACAAATAAATACATTAAAATACAACCCCTCAGTTAAAATGGTCGCACACTTGACCATCTCTCAACCATGATTTTAAGTTAGTTTTAAATGAGATGTAACTTTGATACTCCCTGAGCCGTGTTGGCAGACTGTTCCAGGTGTGGGCTGCTCTCACGGAAAAGGCTGTCTGACTAAAAGCAGACCTCCTGTTTGGGACTACACAGTCCCCTCTGACTACAGACCTGGTATATCTATCAGCAGATGCTTTCTGTTTTATGAAAGTACAGAGGGGTACACTGTGTGTGGACTTACCAGTAGCAGGATATATATATATTGTTGTTGTGGGCCTTAGAGCCATATTCCTTCCTGCTTGGAAGTAAGTATCTATATATATATATCTATTTGTATTGCTCTGGTGCTAAGTAATATACTATATCATATCCTATTATATTATCTCATATTGTATTATATATACATTATTAGTATTCCCCTTTACCTTACCTTGTCTGTTCTCCAATTACCTTTTTCCCTATTTGTTTATATGTTTGTGGGATTACTTCCCCTCCTTAGCATAATAAATCAGTGGAGGTTTAAATCCCTACCCTGTACAATAAATATAATTTACTATTTTGGAACAGCGCCTTGTGTACGTTTCTTACCTGCCCGGGACTGCTTAATGCACTACTGGAGGGGCTGGTTTTCACATACAGCCCGCTCCAGCTTATATTCTATATTGTCATTAGACTTTGCTATGTGACACAGCTGTCAATCACTGGCCTCTGCAGTTAATTGCCATGAGGCATGGCAGGTGTGTGGGCTTGATTGCAACCTGATTGTTGTCAGGTGTGCAGTGCCTTTAAGTAGGTTTTGTTGACTGTGTTCGGATGCTTGTCCGTTTCAGGTTTTCCCTCAATAGTAGAGCAGTTGACAAAGTACTCTGTGATGTAGTGATGGCGAGATGAAGCTTCATGAAGCATTGAGGCTTTGCATCCAATAGTGTCACACATGTGTTGAAGCTTCATGGTGGTTCATTTGCTCTACTGTGCCATCAAGTGGACAATAAATGTAGAACAGGCATGTGATGATGATGCCAATAAACAAATAATATTGTGTCTGTTTGAATGATGGCAGGGACAGAGGAGAAAGTGTTTGTGTTACTACAACATTCTATTCTTTAATATAGTGTGTTTTCTGACAGAATGATAGCAGGGACAGAGGAGAAAGTGCTTGCTTCATTAATTTTTATTCAGAAAAAGCAACTCAAAATCGACATGCCGTCCTGCATTTGGATCATACAGATGTGGACAGATTTGGTCAGATTAGGCACAGCAAGTTTATATGTAACGGAGCTGATATCGTCACCTTTTTGCGTTGTGTTTAACTTTGATGGCCCGAGGGAGTTTCGAACACGGGCGGCAGGCGACAGCACAGACCGCTATACCAAGCAGTGATTTCACACTTAGTATCGTGTCTGTGTGTCTTTTTAAGTGGAGTGAGTTTAACTCGCAGTACCGCTACTCGCCAGTCACTTCACAACGCTTGAAGTCCATTGTGACTGTGCCTCGCGGGTACCATCTGTTACATATACGTTAGGATACACATTTATTTGTCTTTCCCAGTACTCAAGGGGATTCTCCAACGCAATGATGAAAAATGAATTCCACAATGTGAAGGGATAGGAAATGTCCATTGTGTTTCGTTGCCTCTTATACTTAAAATTGTGCACCAATCCCGAAGCCATTTCCTGAATCAGTGACGCGGTACGGAGCGAGGCTTCGGACGTTATCAGTACGTCTGATACGCGCCTCGATACACGCTCCACATAAAAAATCCTGGATTACTCGACAGTCGACACACGCATTGATGCCTCGCTTCAAACGACACATCACTACCATGATGAACAAGCCAGTTTTAGGAAAGGAAAGTGATGCGTCGACCAGATCTTCACTCTCAGGAACATCATCGAGCTGATAGTATAAAACTGAGTTATTTAGATTGATATGATGAGCCAGCTGGACAGATATTCAGGAGACGAAGGTGAAGTCAATCGATGGTATTTATTGACAGGAACACACGGAGAACGAGGAACAGTCCTGGAGACCACAGCCCTCCATGGGGGCTGCAAGGCTCCAGAATGATGACACAATCATGGCTTAAATACTATGTGGGTTCCAAATATAGCGAGACACTGGTTAAAAATGATGATCAGATATGCCTGGTCGTATATGGTAGTCTAGTTTGCTCCTCTCACTGGCCTGTGGCCGGAGGCTGATATAGCCATGCATGCACATTAGGTCCCACAGGTCATCAGGTCAATGTATTTCTATTCCTGGTCGTATTCCTGGTGCCTGGTTGGCGTCGTCACTCGACCCACTGGCCACATTCCAGAGACCTATGTACTCATATGGTGACCAGAGGAGCTGGATGTAAAATATTAGACAGTAATGAACTGAAAATACCTATCAGAGCAGTGCAGTGAATGGCAACGACAGCTCTACATAAACTTCATCGACTTCCAGAAGGCTTTTGACAGCATCCACCGTGATAGTCTCTGGAAGATCTTGAGAAGCTATGGAATCCCCTCCCACATAGTTAATGTCATCAAACTGTTCTACACTGGCTTTTCTTGCACTGTGGGAACAAGCACCACATGTTTTGAAGTAGGATCCGGAGTCCGCCAAGGATGTGTGATATCAGCATTATTTTTCAACCTTACAATAGACTGGGTTATGAGAACCACAGAAGATGAGGCAAGAGGGATTTGTTGAACCCTCTATTCCACCATTGAAGACCTTGACTTTGCGGATGACCTAGCCCGTCTGTCACATACACACACACACATCTCCAGGAAAAGACAGATAGACTCCAACACTATGGCCATCAAGTTGGACTGATTGTAAACAACAATAAAACCAAAGTCATGCCCATCAACACCAATACACCAACACATATAACAATAGAAGAACAGGTCTTGGAAAATTCAGCTAATTTCATATACCTTGGAAGCATTATTCACCATGATGGGGGAGCATGTAAGGACATCCAAAATCGGATTAACAAAGCATACACAACCTTCATAAGACTTAAACAAATCTGAAAGTCAAGCCAATACAGCACCAAAACAAAACTCTGCGTACTCTCAACACTATACTATACGGTGCAGAATGCTGGAAAACCACAGAAAGTGACATCCATAAAGTATCCACTTTCCACACCTCATGCTTGTGCAAAATCCTGCGTATATTCTGGCCCAAGATCATCTCCAATAACCTCTGTTACGTTCTGGTTGCTGACTGCTGTCGGGAACCACCCACCATTCTGTCATCTGTCACTTGGCTACTGTCACTTGTCTCCTCTGTCACTTAGTGCTGTCACTTAGGGGTTGGTTCCTGATTGGCTGTCACAGGGGTGTGTGTGGAATGTTAGAATGTGGTGTCTATTTAACCTTCCTATCTTCTGCTTGATATCCGTCAGGTCTTCATTATAGGCGTTCGGAGATCCAATCCAATCCAATCCAATCCAACTTTATTTATAAAGCGCTTTAACAGCCACAGGGGCACAAAGTGCTGTACAGGGGCAGCATATTAAAAACTATTAGCAGCACTAAAAATAGATTAAAAAAACAAGAGTACCAAAACAGAGATAAAAAACATTAGGTAAATATAGGCAGCAATACAAATTTAAATAGATCAGAGTACTAAAAAAAAAAAAATAATAATAATTAAAAGCAAAGGACACAGTAACAAAACGATACAACAACAACACAGTAAGACAATAAGATCATAAAATCAACAAGCTACATGGTGTCGAAAGCCAGAGAGAAAAGGTGGGTCTTAAGGAGGCCTTTGAAACGGGGCAGTGATGAGACCTGCCTAATCTGCAGTGGCAGCTCATTCCACATTTTGGGGGCGACAACGGAGAAAGCACGGTCCACCCTGAGCTTACGCCTAGTTGTAGGCACTACTAGGAGCAGCTGGTCAGCTGACCTGAGAGAGCGAGAAGGTGTATAGACCTGCAACAGCTCAGAGAGGTAGGGTGGAGCAAGGTCATGAAGAGCTTTAAAAGCAAATAAAAGAATTTTAAAATGAATCCTAAAGTGCACTGGGAGCCAGTGGAGTGAAAATAAAATCGGTGAGATGTGGTCGTATTTACGAGTGCCAGTTAAAAGACGAGCAGCGGCGTTCTGCACCATCTGAAGGCGAGCCACTGAGGATCCACTCACCCCTATATAAAGTGCATTGCAGTAATCCAGCCTGGTAGTCACAAATGCATGGATTACTGCTTCAAAATGCTGGGCGTGTAGGATGGGCTTAATTTTGGCCAGCTGCCTCAACTGGAAAAAACTCGTTTTAACCACGGCCTTGATCTGGCTGTCAAATTTAAGGTCTGGGTCGATCTTTACACCTAGGTTCTTTACTATTGGTTTGACATGTTGTGCCAGCGAACCCAGATCTAGCAGTGAGGTCACAGAGGGGCCACCAAAAACCATGACCTCCGTCTTTTTGTCATTAAGATTTAAAAAATTCAATGCCATCCAGGATTTAATGTCATCGAGGCATTTGGTCAGCGGGTCTATGGAAAAAGAGCCAGACTTTTTTAGTGGCATATAGATCTGGCTGTCATCAGCGTAGCAGTGAAAAGAAATGCCGTGCTTTCTGAGGATGGAACTAAGGGGCAATAAATAAATAGAGAACAGGACAGCGCCAAGTATCGAGCCCTGGGGTACACCGTACAATAGGGGGGCAGTAGAGGACACGGAGTCCTCGAGCTTGACACAAAAGGATCGATCTGCCAGGTAGGACATGAACCATAACGATAACGCGGATAACGAGATAACGCGGGCGGTTCCGGTTCTGGACCACCACTAAGCTCCATTATCTTATTCCCTCTTCCTCCTGCCCCTCGGCATTGTATCCTAGTATTACTCTTTGTGTTCTTTACTATTAAAACGAACCTGCTTAAGAGTACACCATCTCCGTCTCTGTGATTGCATACCACAATTGGAACTCACCTACATCCATCCTGACAAACCTCCTCAACATTACCCAACAAGATGACATGCACTGTATAATTACTAAACGAAGGTGGACCTGGATTGGCCACGTACTCAGAATGGACACCAACGTGATCCCAAGTTTCAAGTTCAAGTTTCACGTTTTTTTATTAGTTGTCATACAAAAATACAGAATACTTTTACATGAAATGCTTTTTTCTGTTTTGCTCCTAAGAGTGTGAGATCATAGGATGCTTGGTTCATACACATACAGCTCATTATAGTAATATTCCACAATTATTACATTTTAGATAGTAATAATGGCACAGAACATAAAATCACCAACATGCGCTTGTTGATCCATGCTCTCAATTGGCAAAGCTAAAAAAAAATTACCTCTGAAGAATGTGACAGTGGTGATATGAGTGAGATTTCTTATTGAATACTTTAAGTGCACTCTTGTATAGCTGTTCTATGGGTTTGAGGATCGTCACACCTGTGCAAGACCAGTTTGTGAAGCAGTACTCAATGTGTGATATACTCATGCAGTGAAGATAGGATCTAGCAGCACTGACTGTCAGGAAGGGTCTAATATGTTTGAAGTTTTGAAGGTTGAATTTGATTGGGTTTGTAACTTTCTTCGCATGTTTTTTGAAGGTTATTGGTCAAAACTGTTCCCAAAGAAGATCAAAGCCCAGCTTTCCAGCTGACTACTGTTACAGATACCAGGCTACAGCACCTGTAGCTATACAATAGGTCTCCTGAAATAAAATAAGATAAGATATTCCTTTATTGATCCCCTTGGGGAAATTCAGGCATTATAGCATGGGGGAGGGGGGAGGGGAGGTACAGGTAGTAGAAGACAAACAGGTCACAGAATTATAGTACAGTGGAGAAGTAAAAATAAAAATAGAATAAAAAGGCAGTGTAAACAATAATAACAATATAATTAACTCTGGACATGTGCATATGGGCAACAAGGTGCAAGATGAGGGTATGTATGTGTAACAGATCGGTTCGGACATGCCCCGAGTGGGAGTTGAACCCCAGTCTCCCGCTTCGCGGGCGGCATCACAGACCTCTATAAACCAGATGGGCTGCATCCCAGTCCAAACAGCTCACAGGTAATTTTATCCAACACATTGCTTTTAACTCTGATTGATACTTACCTCAGCATGACCCTGCACTAGAATCCTTACTTGGTAATTATGTTGAGCATCCCACTGTAGGTCCTGCTGATCACTGCTCATCCAACACTCTCAAAGTAGCTAATAACCGTCTCAACTTAATTGTCCCAGCACTCCCATCCGACCATGGTATTATGTTTTTTGTAAACCCTCTTGACAGCTCTTCCTCCTTCCCCATCCCAGTCATCATAAATCACTGGTCACGGCGTAGTCCATGGGAGTCTGGTGGCAGGTTTTGCCGGGGCACGAATGCCTGTCATCTGTGCCCACTGCAGTGGCGAATCCTTGTGGAAGCCAACGGAAGCCATGCCTCCCTATAAATTTCATATCAAATTATGAAATATGAAATATGAAAAAAAAAAAAATTAAAATATATATTTTTTTTATATAGTTTACATTCATTTTCATCTGTGCATCTGTGTGTTTTTTTTTTTTTTTTTTTTTTTAAATGTCTCCCTCTTCTCCTTCTCACTCCCTCTAACACACTGTCAGACTGTGCTCACTACTGCAGCTAGTATAGGAGAGAAGCAGTGGGTAGCTCTCTTTCTCCAGGTTTCCAGCATTATAGAGTGAGTCCAAACTCCAAATCCGATCCTAGCCAATCAGATTCGAGCTGACTGCCACTGGGCCACACCCTAAAAGTTTAAAACGGAGCTGGGAGGAAGACGTTCAGCATAATATTCCACCTGGAGGCGGGGCAGGTGCCATATTTTCCCCTCTGCACTCTGAACATTGTATTAACCCGTAACTGTTCCCACGGGCCGAATATTGCCCTGATCCTCGCGAGATTAAATCCACGGGGACCTCTCGGCGTGCCGAAGCTTTTCCTAAATCACTTCCATCATCGAAAACGAGGGGAAAAGGTCGGCTCGCGACCCTGAAAATGTCGCGTGATTTTAAAAACGCTGTATTAAGTGAGCCTATTATGGGATCCACGCGAGCTTTCTATCGTGGAAACATCTGGGCGTCCCGCAACTTTTACTGATTCACATGTAGCCCCTAAAATGCTTAGAAAAGGAAAACAGAAAGCGTGGAATAAACTCGCCGAAACGGAAAAGTGTCCCACGGGCGCGCCGTGATTCCGATCCGCGTGAAAATATTCACGGCCATAGAGGAGACCGTGGGACACCTTTTTGCAACCGAATATGTGTCTCGAATTTGCTCCCACGCGGCGCGCAAAATCGCGCAAGGAAAAATCGGACCAAAAATTAACCAATGCTCCAGCAGTATTAATGACCCTGATGTAAACAAGACAAACGTCTTTCTCTGGTCTGCATCCCCTTATACAATTGTGTGTGAATGAATGAATGAATGAAAACTTTATTAACAGATTGCAGAATGGGTACAGTACAGTACAGCTCAATACATACAATTGTTAAGGGGATGCAGACCAGAGAAAGACTTTCGTCTTGTTTACATCAGGGTCCCCCATTTTCAATTCATCGTAAATGTGTATTGAGCCGTACTGTATTGTACCCATTCTGCAATCTGTTAAATAAATAAAAATAACGTTTGACTGGCCGCCGAGCCATACTGTAGTGTACATGGTGACTGCTTGACTTAAAAAAAATAAAATAAAAATAAAAAAATTATTAATAAAAATATTGAATAATTTTTTTTTTAATAATATTTTTTTGGCTTCCCCTGTTATTTTACCCACGCGACGCCACTGGCCCACTGTCACAACCATCCTGTAAACTATAGGACCTAAGGCTATCAAAATGGCCTTGTTAAATGCCCATTCTATAGCTAACAAATCTTTCATCCTAAATGATTTCATTACGGCCAAAGATTTGGACATTTTCTGTCTCTCAGAAACATGGCAAAGGTCAGAGGAATATGTATTTTTAAATGAACTGTGTCTGCCAAACTTCTCTTTTACCTGTGCCCCCAGACCCCCCCGGTCAAATGCCACCACCAGTCGCGTAGGAGGCGGCATAGCGCTGGTGCACAAGAACTGTTTCTCCTCCAGGGTTGTGCACTCCAGTACTACACACAGCTCCTTTGAACTTTTAATCACCAAAGTTGGGCACACCGACCCATTTTATTGTATTTTAATTTATCGACCCCCTGGTTTTAATAGTTATTTTTTGACAGATTTTAGCGATTTCTTAGCCTCCATCATCAAACTGGAAGAAATCGTTTTATTAGGGGATTTTTATTTCCATATTAATAACTGTAATGACAATTTTGCCACCCATTTTATTTGTATCACTGAATCCTTTAATTTTGTCCAACATGTCTCAGGCCCCACACACAACAAAGGTAATACACTTGATCTTGTTTTTACTCTTGGATTAGACATAGATAACATTGTTTATGAGGAAATAATTTTAAGTGATCACAAATGCATACTTTTTTATTTAGTTTTTAAAACAGACACTATTTCCACTAAGCGAGTTTTAGACGAAATTGCCGGTGTATTGAGCGAAAGTGGAAGTCCACTCAGCTTAATGTACACCGTCTTCATTTTAAGCAACTTTTAATTGATTTTAACAGTATGGTTAAGGATGCGAGAGCTGCCTATTTCACAAACTTAATCTCATCTAGCAAACTAAACCCCAGAGTCCTATTCGACACCATTAATATCATTGTCAGTCCACAAACCCCTGTCACACCTGTTTTATCTGCTGAGGACTGTCATGATTTTCTCCTATTTTTTGTAAACAAGGTTGCCAATGTCAGGGCAGGTATTACACCCTCCACCTCAATCCAACCGTTATCTCCTAACAGTCAGTCTACTCTGAATTCCTTCTCACCCATTTCCCTCCACGACCTAACAGAGCTAGTGAGAAGCACAAAAACCTCCTCTAGCCCATTAGACACCATCCCAACCTTTCTGTTAAAGGACGTTTTCAGCACTATTGGTCCCAGTCTGCTTTCCATCATAAATTTCTCTTTGGTCTCTGGCCAGGTCCCCGCCTACTTCAAACAGGCAATCGTTCAGCCGCTTTTAAAAAAGCCAAGTCTGGCCGCCTTGTTACTAAGTAACTATCGGCCCATCTCCAAATTATCATTTATGTCCAACATTTTTGAAAAAATTGTTGCCAACCAGCTTATATCCATTTTAAATGAACACCACATTCTTGACAAATTCCAGTCGGGTTTTCGTAAGCAACACTCCACGGAGACTGCACTTTTAAAAGTATCCAATGATCTAATGATGTCCGCCGACTCTGGTAGATGCTCCATTTTAGTGCTACTGGATCTTAGTGTTGCATTTGACACTGTGGATCACAACATTCTGCGAAATAGGCTCAGAGATTGGGTGGGTGTCACAGGGAGTGCACATGAGTGGTTTAAGTCCTATCTCTCAGGTAGATGTTTCTCAGTCGGAGTAGGCCCCCATGTGTCTGAGTCTGTTACCCTTTCCTGTGGGGTCCCCCAGGGCTCGGTACTTGGTCCGATTTTATTTTCACTGTATTTGCTCCCATTAGGACACATTATTAACGCTTTTAAAGGCATCTCCTACCATGCGGATGATATCCAGCTGTATTGCTCTTTTAACCCTGATTGCCCTGATGATTTTAATTCAAATTTTATTGTTTTAAATGAGTGTCTGTCGGCCATTAAGGCCTGGTTAGCTAGCAACTTCCTCCAGCTAAATGAGGCCAAAACCGAGGTGCTCATCGTGGCCTCTGATGGCGTTGCATCTAGGGTGGCTGGTTGCCTTGGGTCCCTAGAAATTAATGTGAGCCCCAACCTCAGGAACCTTGGGGTAAACTTTGATCAGGCCATGCACCTCGACACTCATATCAAGTCGGTGACCCGCACCTGTTTTTTCCATCTCAGGAATATTGCTAAGCTCAGGTCGATTGTTTCCCATTCTGACCTAGAGTTGATCATCCATGCCTTCGTTTCTTCTCGTCTAGACTACTGCAATTCGGTTCTCACCTGCCTCAATAAATCATCCATAGACCGCCTCCAGTTCATCAAAAATACTGCTGCAAGACTGCTAACCAGATCAAGCAGAAGGTGTCACATCACTCCAATCCTAGCCTCCTTGCACTGGCTTCCTATACATCTCAGAATTAATTTCAAGGTCCTGGTGCTCACTTTTAGAGCTTTGCATGGCCAGGCACCAGAATATTTAACCGACCTGCTGGAACCATATGTGCCCAGCAGGACCCTGAGGACAGCTGACCAGGATCTGTTGGTCATTCCGCGCACCAGGTTGATCACCAAAGGTGACAGAGCCTTTCAATCTGTAGCGCCTAGATTCTGGAATGCCCTTCCTCGTGGCCTAAGAGCTGTAGCGTCTGTTGAATTTTTTTTAAATCAGCTAAAAACATTACTGTTTAAACAGGCCTTTGGGTAATGTTTGAGCTTATCCTCCAGGTATAAAGTATGTCTTTTTTTTTTTTTTTTTTCTCTGTGATGCATTGTGTTTTGTTCTGTCTCTTATCTCTTGAATGGTTCTTGCTTTCTATTTTTATATTTTATATTTTATTTAATTTCTGCTGTATGTAAAGCACTTTGTGAGTTGTCTCTGTGAAAAGTGCTATATAAATAAACTTTACTTACTGTTGAATTAAGGGACTCTGTGTGGGGATGTTAGTGACTGTCTAACTGTGTATATGACTGTTTGCACCTGTAACAGGTTACCTATGCATATATATCTGTCTCCACCGGAGGGCGCTCTAGGCGTAGGTACCGGAGTATTCTACCGTAGAAGGAACTATATAAGAGGTCGCCCCCTCTCATTTCTTTCTCTACTCCAACGGCTCTCAAAGAGAGCAGAGCTCTGTACATCTACTGCTTATATGTGAATAAAGAAGTCAAGCCAGTTCGGGCACAATAGAGAATCCATACCTCTTGACCACATTATTGTTGCCCCAAAGCGTGTTCTGTTAACACTTACTTACTTACTTACTTACTTACTTACTTACTTACTTACTTACTTACTTACTTACTTACCAAGAGGTGAATTCACTTCTAAGTAATGGGTCTGGATGCCTCTGGGGGAGTGAGTTTACTTGCAGTACCGCTGCCGTCCACAGTCACTTCACAACACTGTCCATCGTGACTGTAGGATAGACACAAGGTACCTCCGTTACACTCACCCCCAGGGGCGTCCATTTGGTATGGCAAGGTATGGAGTCTGGTGGCAGGTTTTGCCGGGGCACGAATGCCTGTCATCTGTGCCCACTGTCACAACCACCCTGTAAACTATAGGACCTAAGGCTATCAAAATGGCCTTGTTAAATGCCCATTCTATAGCTAACAAATCTTTCATCCTAAATGATTTCATTACGGCCAAAGATTTGGACATTTTCTGTCTCTCAGAAACATGGCAAAGGTCAGAGGAATATGTATTTTTAAATGAACTGTGTCTGCCAAACTTCTCTTTTACCTGTGCCCCCAGACCCCCCCGGTCAAATGCCACCACCAGTCGCGTAGGAGGCGGCATAGCGCTGGTGCACAAGAACTGTTTCTCCTCCAGGGTTGTGCACTCCAGTACTACACACAGCTCCTTTGAACTTTTAATCACCAAAGTTGGGCACACCGACCCATTTTATTGTATTTTAATTTATCGACCCCCTGGTTTTAATAGTTATTTTTTGACAGATTTTAGCGATTTCTTAGCCTCCATCATCAAACTGGAAGAAATCGTTTTATTAGGGGATTTTTATTTCCATATTAATAACTGTAATGACAATTTTGCCACCCATTTTATTTGTATCACTGAATCCTTTAATTTTGTCCAACATGTCTCAGGCCCCACACACAACAAAGGTAATACACTTGATCTTGTTTTTACTTTTGGATTAGACATAGATAACATTGTTTATGAGGAAATAATTTTAAGTGATCACAAATGCATACTTTTTTATTTAGTTTTTAAAACAGACACTATTTCCACTAAGCGAGTTAAACGCTCCGCGCATGCTAAATGACCTCTCGGCAGATACATTTTCCACAGCCTTTGAGAGCAGTGCGGTGCCATCACTGAACGTTAATGGCGACATTGATACTTTAGTTCATGCTTTTAACCGGCACTGCTCAGACATTTTAGATGTAGATGCTCCTCTGAAATCCCGCACTGTTCGCACTTTAAATTCTTCTCCCTAGCTCAATGAGGATATTCGTAGTTTTAGACGAAATTGCCGGTGTATTGAGCGAAAGTGGAAGTCCACTCAGCTTAATGTACACCGTCTTCATTTTAAGCAACTTTTAATTGATTTTAACAGTATGGTTAAGGATGCGAGAGCTGCCTATTTCACAAACTTAATCTCATCTAGCAAACTAAACCCCAGAGTCCTATTCGACACCATTAATATCATTGTCAGTCCACAAACCCCTGTCACACCTGTTTTATCTGCTGAGGACTGTCATGATTTTCTCCTATTTTTTGTAAACAAGGTTGCCAATGTCAGGGCAGGTATTACACCCTCCACCTCAATCCAACCGTTATCTCCTAACAGTCAGTCTACTCTGAATTCCTTCTCACCCATTTCCCTCCACGACCTAACAGAGCTAGTGAGAAGCACAAAAACCTCCTCTAGCCCATTAGACACCATCCCAACCTTTCTGTTAAAGGACGTTTTCAGCACTATTGGTCCCAGTCTGCTTTCCATCATAAATTTCTCTTTGGTCTCTGGCCAGGTCCCCGCCTACTTCAAACAGGCAATCGTTCAGCCGCTTTTAAAAAAGCCAAGTCTGGCCGCCTTGTTACTAAGTAACTATCGGCCCATCTCCAAATTATCATTTATGTCCAACATTTTTGAAAAAATTGTTGCCAACCAGCTTATATCCATTTTAAATGAACACCACATTCTTGACAAATTCCAGTCGGGTTTTCGTAAGCAACACTCCACGGAGACTGCACTTTTAAAAGTATCCAATGATCTAATGATGTCCGCCGACTCTGGTAGATGCTCCATTTTAGTGCTACTGGATCTTAGTGTTGCATTTGACACATACCACATTTGCCATACCTTGGCAAATAAAAATTTATATAAAAAAAAAAAAAAAAATTTACAAATTTTTATGTTGATTTAGAATTCGAATATCAACATTATGAACGAAGCTTCGAACTATTCGGTACAGCCCTAGCATGTTTTGATATTGTCAATTATCTCACTTTTACTAGGTGACTTTTACTGTGACTAACTGAAATATGCCCAGAATGTGAGAACTGGAGTCTGGAGCACAGCCCATTTTGCTGAATACACGAGAAGAGAAAGGGAGCGGTTTCAAGGGTGTTTAATTGAATAGAGCAACACAGGAATTGGGGGGGAAAATAGAACGGGGTTAATGTTCTGTCCTGTGGCTGCCACGGCGGCAGTGAGCGAGCAAGCGGTCCTGGTGCTTGTCGGGGGAGCTGCTGGGGGGGCAGCGGGTGAATAGGGGTTCCTCTCGGGAACAGGTGACGTCCAGACAGGGACGCTGGAGCTGCTGGGTGGCAGCGGGAGATAGGTGTTCCTCTCGGGAACAGGTGACGTCCAGACAGGGACGCTGGAGCTGCTGGGTGGCAGCGGGAGATAGGTGTTCCTCTCGTGAACAGGTGACGTCCAGACAGGGACGGCGGTCCTTTGGGGCACAGGAGAGAAACAGGTTAGAGCAAGCCAATACACGGAGGGTATCTAGCAGTAGAGCTTGTGGCAGAGACGTCGTACCTGGGCAGTGGTAATTAATACCACGACCGCTTCTGGTCAGCGTCGAGGTGTAGATATAGTCCCCTCATCAGGGGAGGATAGGGTGCAGCTGGGGAGAGTGGTGTGCTTGCCCGTGTGTGAATTAGGGGGATGGAATACAGCTGGGTGAATGAGGGTGAAGGAAGGGGTGACTGAAGAAAGAGAGGATGATGAGGAGTGCGCAGTGGATAGAGAGGGGGATGAAGAGAAGCGTGTGGAGGCGGCCCAGGCTTGTCAGGGTGAGCCCAATGAAAGTCCTGGACGAGAGTCGGGTCCAGGATCATTGGCCGGGAAATCCAGCTCCGCTCCTCCGGGCCGTAGCCCTCCCAGTCGACCAGGTACTGGAAGCCGCGGCCGCGTCGCCGCACGGCCAGCAACTCCCGGACCACGTAGGCCGGGTGGTCGTCTATCACCAGCGGAGGAGGGGGCTCTGGAGCAGGGGGAGACAGGGGACTGGAGACCACCGGTTTGAGCTGGGAGAGATGGAAGGAAGGGTGAATGCGCATATGGGGGGAGCTGGAGCTTGACAACAGAGGGATTAATGAGGGACAGGACCTTGTAGGGCCCCACGAAACGGGGGGTTAGCTTTCGTGAGACGGATTTGAGAGGCAGGTCCCGAGACGAGAGCCATACCATCTGACCGGGTACATAGGCGGGAGCCGGGGTCCGGTGGCGGTCGGCGAAGCGCCGGTTCTGGTCCGCAGTCCGGAGCAGCGCAGCCCTCGTCTCCTCCCAGATCGTCCTGCAGCGACGGAGATGGTCCTGCACCGATGGTACGGCGATCTCCTCTTCCTGGGCAGGGAACAGCGGGGGTTGGTAGCCCAAAGATGACTCAAAGGGGGACTGACCTGTGGCCGCCGAAGAGAGGGAATTGTGGGCTTATTCCACCCACGGCAGGAAGGCGCTCCAGCCGGAGGGGTCCCGGGCTGTCACGCAGCGGAGTGCGGATCCCAGGTCCTGGTTGGCCCGCTCCGACTGGCCGTTGGTCTGAGGGTGGAACCCGGAGGAGAGGCTGACCGTGGCCCCCAGAGCCCGACAGAACGCCCTCCAGACCTGGGATATGAACTGAGGGCCTCTGTCGGAGACGATGTCAGCTGGGATCCCATGGAGCCGGAAGACGTGGAGTACCATCAGGTCAGCAGTCTCTGCAGCAGAGGGGAGTTTGGGGAGAGCAACGAAGTGCACAGCCTTTGAGAAACGGTCAACAATGGTGAGGATGGCAGTGTTACCGTGTGAGAGGGGAAGGCCGGTGACGAAGTCCAGGGCGACGTGCGACCAGGGCCGACCGGGGACTGGGAGTGGACGAAGGAGTCCGGCGGGCGGTCGGTGGGAGGCCTTCGCACGAGCACACACGGTGCACGCCAGTACGAAAGCGCGGGTGTCCTCTCTCATGGTGACCCACCAGAAGTGCCTCTTCAGCAGAGATAGTGTCCGGTCGATCCCCGGGTGGCACGTGAACCGGGAAGCGTGAACCCACTCGAGCACCTGGGAGCGGACGAGGTCAGGGACAAAAAGCCGGTTAGGTGGACCATTACCTGGGTCCGGCTGGGCACGCTGTGCCTCCCTGACGACGGACTGGATCTCCCAGGTGGCGGTGGCCACCAGACAGGAGGTAGAGAGGATGGTGTCGGGGTGTGTGGACCCCTCCTCTGGGACAAACTGCCGGGAGAGGGCATCTGGCTTGGTGTTCTTGGAACCAGGCCGGTAGGTCAGGGTGAAGTTAAACCTAGCGAAGAACAGCGCCCAGCGAGCCTGGCGAGAGTTCAGGCGCTTGGCCGTTGAGACGTAGGCGAGGTTCTTGTGGTCCGTCCAAACCAGGAAGGGTACCTCCGATCCCTCCAGCCAGTGCCTCCATTCCTCCAGGGCTAGCTTGACCGCCAGGAGCTCCAGGTTCCCGATGTTGTAGTTGACCTCGGATGGGGTTAGGCGGCGTGAGAAAAAGGCGCAGGGGTGCAGCTTCTGGTCGGTGGCAGAGCGCTGGGAAAGAACCGCCCCTACTCCGGTGCAGGAGGCGTCCACCTCCACCACGAACTGGCGGGACGTGTCCGGCTGGATGAGGATGGGAGCGGTGGTGAAGCGCCGGCGCAGCTCGGCGAAGGCGGAGTCCACTGCGTCGGACCAGACGAAGGGCACCGAAGGCGAGGTGAGTTGGGTGAGAGGCGCCGCGACCAGGCTGTAGTCCCTGATGAAGCGCCGATAAAAGTTGGCGAATCCCAGTAAGCGTTGGAGCTGTTTAACGTTGGTGGGACGGGGCCAGTCGGACACCGCTCTGATCTTCTTGGGTCCGCCCGGATCTTGCCGCCCTCTATGATGTAGCCAAGGAAGCCGATGGAGGAGACGTGGAACTCACACTTCTCCGCCTTGACAAACAGCTTGTTCTCTAGAAGACGCTGGAGGACCCGGCGGACGTGCTGGACATGCTCCTCCATGGAGCGGGAGAAGATCAGGATGTCATCTAGGTAGACGAATACGGAGCGGTGGAGTACGTCACGGAGAACGTCATTGACGAGGGCCTGGAAGACAGCAGGGGCGTTGGTCAGACCGAAAGGCATTACCTTGTACTCGAAGTGGCCGAGTGGTGTCTTGAAGGCCGTCTTCCACTCGTCTCCTTCCCGCATGCGGACAAGATGGTAGGCGTTCCTGAGGTCCAGTTTTGTGAAGATGGTGGCACCTTGCAGGGGCTCAAAAGCAGAGTCGATTAAAGGTAGGGGGTATTTGTTCTTTACCGTGATGTTGTTGAGACCCCGATAATCGATACAGGGGCGAAGGGAACGATCTTTCTTGGAAACGAAGAAGAATCCTGCGCCGACAGGAGAAGAAGAGGGGGTGATTATGCCCGAGGCCAGGGATTCGTGAACGTACTTCTCCATTGATTCTCTCTCTGGGCGCGAGAGGTTGAACAGGCGACTAGCGGGGAGTGGCGCCCCGGGGAGTAAATCAATGGCGCAGTCGTATTGGCGATGGGGAGGCAGGGAGAGAGCCTGTTGTTTGCTGAAAACTGCCTTCAAATCGTGGTAGGCCGGCGGAATAGCAGACAGATCTATGTTCTCTTTGGGGGGGTACGAACCGGTGCCCTCTAGTGGCGACCGAGCCGACTGTAGACAAGCAACGTAACAGTGGGCGCTCCAGCTGGTCACCAGGCCGGTAGGCCAATTGATAACGGGATTGTGTAACTTGAGCCAAGGCATGCCAAGAACAATGGGATTGTGGGGAGAGTTGGTAACGTGAAACCGAATACTCTTGCTGTGATTCCCGGATAGCAGAAGGCGAAGGGGTATGGTGTGGCGAGTAATCCGCGTGAGTAGTTTCCCGTTTAACCCCCGGGCGTCGCGGGGTATCGGCAGGGCGTCAGTAGCGATGTTGTAACGGGAGACTACTCCGGCGTCGATGAGGTTCTCGTCGGCCCCTGAGTCAACCAGAGCAGATAACGGGAGTGTTTGGTTATTCAGACACAGCGTGGCGCAAATTTAGCATGTTTGGGCCAGAGCTGGGAGCGATATCTAAACTCGAACAGACGCCCAGCGCTACTGTCGAGCCCCGTCGTTTGGGCGAAGCGAGCAAGAGGCAACTGAGTGACCCGTTTGACCGCAGTACAGGCATGCTCCAGTAGCGAGCCTGTGTCGGCGTTCGTTGGGAGGGAGATGTGAGCGGTCGAGATCCATGGGCTCGGAGGACCTATTTTCTTCGGCGCGGGCAGCGCGACGAGGCGGACCGGTTACAGGCGGACGAGTGGTGCTAGCTTTCTCCCGACGACGTTCCCGAAGGCGCAGGTCCAGTTCTCTGGTCAAATGGATTAATTCGCCCAGGGAGGTGGGTCTTTCTTTGGACGCAAGCTCATCTTTAATAGTGTCGTTCAAGCCCTGGCGAAAGGCGCCTCGCAACGGTGTGTCCCCCCAGTCGGAGCCGGCGGCGAGGATGTGGAAATCGATAGCGTATTCGCTTACGCTGCGGCTTCCCTGATGGATAGAAAACAAGCCGGAGGCCCCCTCTGAGTCATCTGGAGGGTGGTCAAACACCTTACGCATGTCGTCGACGTATTGTGAGTACGAATTCCAGAGGAAGGAATTGTTGAAGTGGAGAGCGGTGGCCCATCTCAACGCCGCGCCTGTGAGCAGCGCCGACAGGTAAGCCACTTTAGACCTATCGCTGTGAAATGTGTGGGGTTGTTGTTCGAACACTAACGAGCACTGAAATAAAAACGCACAGCATTTGGAGACGCTTCCGTCATAACGTTCCGGTGCGGGGACAGGGGGTTCCCTATGCGGGGGGCTTGGTGCAGCGGGGGTAGCGGCTGATGAGCCCTGCTGTGACAAGTGTGCCTCAATAAGTTGATACTGTTTTTCTCGCTCAACGGAGTCGAGGGGGCGAGAGCGGCCAGCTGTGCCGTGACGGCGTCTAGGGAGTGGGCGAGTTGGTCTACCCGGACGGTCTGGCCGTTAATGATACTCACAGACTGCTTCTGAAACTTTTTCCATTCCTCGGTCTCGTGTACAGCTGGTGCTGTCATCTTGGGCGTGGTATTCTGTGAGAACTGGAGTCTGGAGCACAACCCAATTGCTGAATACACGAGAAGAGAAAGGGAGCGGTTTCAAGGGTGTTTAATTGAATTGAGCAACACAGGAATTGGGGGGGAAAATAGAACGGGGTTAATGTTCTGTCCTGTGGCTGCCACGGCGGCAGTGAGCGAGCAAGCGGTCCTGGTGCTTGTCGGGGGAGCTGCTGGGGGGGCAGCGGGTGAATAGGGGTTCCTCTCGGGAACAGGTGACGTCCAGACAGGGACGCTGGAGCTGCTGGGTGGCAGCGGGAGATAGGTGTTCCTCTCGGGAACAGGTGACGTCCAGACAGGGACGCTGGAGCTGCTGGGTGGCAGCGGGAGATAGGTGTTCCTCTCGGGAACAGGTGACGTCCAGACAGGGACGGCGGTCCTTTGGGGCACAGGAGAGAAACGGGTTAGAGTAAGCCAATACACGGAGGGTATCTAGCAGTAGAGCTTGTGGCAGAGACGTCGTACCTGGGCAGTGGTAATTAATACCACGACCGCTTCTGGTCAGCGTCGAGGTGCAGATATAGTCCCCTCATCAGGGGAGGATAGGGTGCAGCTGGGGAGAGTGGGGTGTTTGCCCGTGTGTGGATTAGGGGGATGGACTACAGCTGGGTGAATGAGGGTGAAGGAAGGAGTGACTGAAGAAAGAGAGGATGATGAGGAGTGCGCAGCGGATAGAGAGGGGGATGAAGAGGAGCGTGTGGAGGACGTGAGGGGAAAAGGAGGGGGAGTGAAGTAGGCCCGTGCTGTGATTATGACACAGAAAAAAAGGAAAATGGACATAGGGACGTTTTTTTATCAAAGGGCAGCAGAGACAAGTGATACAGGGACACAGGTAAGGTCTTACAATGGCTTAGTGATACTTAACAGTGCAGTTCAGCATTCAGTAACCCATACTTTTTGTGAATGTGTTTTTGATACTACATTCTGTTGAACACACACCTCAAAACCGTACCTAAGGAAAATTGGCTCAATTGCAAGAAAAGTAATAGACAGTTATGATATTACATTCTGCATAATTCGTATGCAAAATATTGTGGTTCCCTGCTTTAGTCTGTTGACACATTTCTACTAAAAATGCTTGTGTAGTCCTGTGTCATACCTAAATGTCATATAACTGAATTGTATAGAAACAACTCACCAAAAGTGACTATTGCACAACTGATTTGACAAATAAAAATCCACCAAGGGGGGGAACCCCCCCCCCCCCCCTCCTCGCCATACCTTGCCCTTTACTGAAAGGACGCCACTGCTCACCCCCCTAAACTCACGCCACCCAAGGCATCCGGGTCACGGCACCAGTGTAACAGATCGGTTCGGACATGCCCCGAGAGGGAGTTGAACCCCGGTCTCCCGTGTGACGGGCGGCATCACAGACCACTATACCAAGAGGTGAATTCACTTTTAAGTAATGGGTCTGGACGCCTCTGGGGAGTGAGTTTACTTGCAGTACCGCTGCCGTCCACAGTCATTTCACAACACTGTCCATCGTGACTGTAGGATAGACACACAGTACCTAGGTTACATATGCCCTCTCAGTTATATTTGCCCTACAATAAATAGTTACAATATATAATCCAAAAAAAACGAAATGCTAAATGCTAAATATATATGCAATATAATTATAATCTAATAATAATCCAATAATCTAAATCTAATCTAATATATATTCAAAAATGCTAAATGCTGGGCGCCCCAGCGAACCACATAACGCGCTGAGTCGCGGCACGGCTGACCCAGGTTCGATTCCTGGACCCGTCGTTATTTGCCGAATGTCTTCCCCCCACTCTGTCTCCCGTTCCTCCTCTCTCTCTCTCTACTGGACTGCCCAGTATAGTAAAAAGCGATAAACGCAACAAAGAAAATCTTAAAAAATAAAGAAAAAATGCTAAAATGCTAAATGCTAAATATATGCTCTGATGAAGTATACAGTATACACATAAGGTGCGGTATGCATACGGTATACAGTATATATTGTCCTTTTAGGTGGGAGTCAGCTACTAGGTTCCTAGTAGTTGGATGTCTGGCAGCAGTCCCTGCCCACTGTTGCGGAGCCTGATGGCCGCTGGTATGAAGTACTGGCAGAGGCGGTTAGTTGAGTGTCGGGGGGTATGAGTCTGTGACTGAACATGCTTCTCATCTTTAGAGCAAGACAGAATGATGAGACAGCTACAGTATGTCTCCTGAAATACAGGACACAATGATGAGACAGCTACAGTAGGTCTCCTGAAATACAGGACAGAATGATGAGACAGCTACAGTATGTCTCCTGAAATACAGGACACAATGATGAGACAGCTACAGTAGGTCTCCTGAAATACAGGACAGAATGATGAGACAGCTACAGTATGTCTCCTGAAATACAGGACACAATGATGAGACAGCTACAGTAGGTCTCCTGAAATACAGGACAGAATGATGAGACAGCTACAGTATGTCTCCTGAAATACAGGACAGAATGATGAGACAGCTACAGTATGTCTCCTGAAATACAGGACACAATGATGAGACAGCTACAGTAGGTCTCATGAAATACAGGACAGAATGATGAGACAGCTACAGTATGTCTCCTGAAATACAGGACAGAATGATGAGACAGCTACAGTATGTCTCCTGAAATACAGGACAGAATGATGAGACAGCTCTATGTCTCCTGAAATACAGGACAGAATGATGAGACAGCTTATAAAACAAAAAAAATAAACGTGTAAATATATGTATATATATTTTTTTTTTTACCTGGATCAGAAGCTCCTTCTATCGTGTTAGAATACACTAATAACATTAAAACCCTGTTCAGCCTTTTTAGTTTGAGTCTAGAATGATTCCAGTGATTCCAATGATGATGAACATGACTAATACAAGTGCTGCAATGAGGTGTTGCAAGAACTTTGTGACTGAGGTAAACAGGTTTTAATAAAGAAAGGTATGTGCTGTGGTGTTGCCTATAAAGATCTAACTGCACTCATGTTATATGGTTCCTACTGCATATCACTACAATATCCTGTTAACATGGTTCCTACTGCATATCACTACAATATCCTGTTAACATGGTTCCTACTGCATATCACTACAATATCCTGTTAACATGGTTCCTACTGCATATCACTACAATATCCTTTTAACATGGTTCCTACTGCATATCATCACCACAATATCCTGTTAACATGGTTCCTACTGCATATCACTACAATATCCAATACAACCACCACAGCACAGAGAGAGAGAGAGAGAGAGAGAGAGAGAGAGAGAGAGAGAGAGAGAGAGAGAGAGAGAGAGAGAGAGAGAGAGAGAGAGAGAGAGAGAGAGAGAGAGAGAGAGAGGAGAGAGAGAGAGAGAGAGAGAGAGAGAGAGAGGGAGGGAGGGAGGGAGGGAGGGAGGGAGGGGGGGGGACGGACGGACGCATGCGCGCATGAAGGGAGTCCCAAAGGTTGTGGGAGTGAATGTTTGTATATTTTTACAATTAATACATTTTTATTTATTATTTGTACGTGTGTTGTGGTTAAAATGTGGTGTTAATATGAATTTTATAGTTGTATAAATATATTATATTATAATGTATATATAATTGAAATTTCTTTACCTGGATCAGCAGATCTATCGTGTTGGAATACACTAACATTAAAACCCTGTTCAGCCTTTTTCGTTTTTATTCTTCTTTTAATTATTTTCTTTCTCCATAATGAATGGCTGACAGAGAGCCACAAGGCCTTTCTGCTACTGAGGGGCTCCACCTGGTGGCCAACTCCCCTCACTGCCAAAGGCACCTTTTTAGTTGGAAGCTCAGTTCAATGTCCAGTATTATAGCTATAGCTGCCGATCAGAGGCTGGGAAATATGTTTTATTATTATTATTATTATTATTATTATTATTATTATTATTATTATTATTATTATTATTATTATTATTATTATTATTATTATTATTATTATTATTATTATTATTATTATTATTAGTGTGGGTGACCTGGCGAAGCCAGGTTGCCACCCACACTATACATATCCATACTCTAGAAATCACATTTTTCACACTATTTTTTAGCCTTCTGTTCCGATCGCCGAAGGAGTGCCACAATATCGCACGAATGTCACAATATCGCGCACAACCCTTCGCCTACTCGTTGTAGTGCTCATGTGCGCGTCACAACGCTTCATCTCTTATAGTTTTCTTTTAATCAATGTGACAATGCAGTCATGCATCTGCCTCCATAGAAATGCATTGAATAGAAAATATGCAAGTCATAGTGATTGCTTCACCTGTGTGGCTCATGGCTCACTCATGATTGGTTCAGCTGTGTGGCTCGTGGCTGAGCTGCCAATGACATCATCCACTTAACCCATCATTGGCCATCACTGTGTTGCAGTACTGAATTGCTGACAGCGCCCTCTGTCTTGTGGGTTGTGTCATTGTACTCAGTAGGGATATCCTCTTTCATTTTTCATTGGTCCATGTTGACCCCCTTTCATTGGTCGATGTTGACCACTCCCCCGATCCTTAGACCACGCCCCCTTAGGCCACACCCCCTCAGTGTATCTCTTGAACCGTTTGTCGTAGAGACTTGCGGATTGTGCCATTGGTCGATGTTGACCACCTTTCATTGGTCGATGTTGACCACTCCCCCTGTTGACCACCTTTCATTGGTCGATGTTGACCACTCCCCCGATCCTTAGACCACGCCCCCTTAGGCCACACAGTGTATCTCTTGAACCGTTTGTCGTAGAGACTTGCGGATTGTGCCATTGTACTCGGTGTAATAGTGTAATAGTGTGTAATAGTGTAATAGTGTAATAGTGTGTAATAGTGTAATAGTGTGTAATAGTGTAATAGTGTGTAATAGTGTGTAATAGTGTAATAGTGTGTAATAGTGTAATAGTGTAATAGTGTGTAATAGTGTAATAGTGTAATAGTGTGTAATAGTGTAATAGTGTGTAATAGTGTAATAGTGTAATAGTGTGTAATAGTGTAATAGTGTAATAGTGTAATAGTGTGTAATAGTGTAATAGTGTAATAGTGTGTAATAGTGTAATAGTGTGTAATAGTGTAATAGTGTAATAGTGTAATAGTGTGTAATAGTGTAATAGTGTGTAATAGTGTGTAATAGTGTGTAATAGTGTAATAGTGTGTAATAGTGTGTAATAGTGTGTAATAGTGTAATAGTGTAATAGTGTGTAATAGTGTGTAATAGTGTAATAGTGTGTAATAGTGTAATAGTGTGTAATAGTGTAATAGTGTAATAGTGTGTAATAGTGTAATAGTGTAATAGTGTGTAATAGTGTGTAATAGTGTAATAGTGTGTAATAGTGTAATAGTGTAATAGTGTAATAGTGTGTAATAGTGTAATAGTGTAATAGTGTGTAATAGTGTAATAGTGTGTAATAGTGTAATAGTGCAATAGTGTGTAATAGTGTAATAGTGTGTAATAGTGTTATAGTGTGTAATAGTGTAATAGTGTAATAGTGTGTAATAGTGTAATAGTGTAATAGTGTGTAATAGTGTGTAATAGTGAAATAGTGTGTAATAGTGTGTAATAGTGTGTAATAGTGTAATAGTGTGTAATAGTGTAATAGTGTGTAATAGTGTAATAGTGTGTAATAGTGTAATAGTGTAATAGTGTGTAATAGTGTAATAGTGTGTAATAGTGTAATAGTGTGTAATAGTGTGTAATAGTGTAATAGTGTAATAGTGTGTAATAGTGTAATAGTGTAATAGTGTGTAATAGTGTAATAGTGTAATAGTGTGTAATAGTGTAATAGTGTAATAGTGTGTAATAGTGTAATAGTGTAATAGTGTGTAATAGTGTAATAGTGTAATAGTGTGTAATAGTGTAATAGTGTAATAGTGTGTAATAGTGTAATAGTGTGTAATAGTGTAATAGTGTAATAGTGTGTAATAGTGTAATAGTGTAATAGTGTGTAATAGTGTGTAATAGTGTAATAGTGTGTAATAGTGTGTAATAGTGTAATAGTGTGTAATAGTGTAATAGTGCAATAGTGTGTAATAGTGTAATAGTGTTATAGTGTGTAATAGTGTAATAGTGTAATAGTGTAATAGTGTAATAGTGTGTAATAGTGTGTAATAGTGAAATAGTGTGTAATAGTGTGTAATAGTGTGTAATAGTGTAATAGTGTGTAATAGTGTAATAGTGTGTAATAGTGTAATAGTGTGTAATAGTGTAATAGTGTAATAGTGTGTAATAGTGTAATAGTGTGTAATAGTGTAATAGTGTGTAATAGTGTAATAGTGTGTAATAGTGTGTAATAGTGTAATAGTGTAATAGTGTGTAATAGTGTAATAGTGTAATAGTGTGTAATAGTGTAATAGTGTAATAGTGTGTAATAGTGTAATAGTGTAATAGTGTGTAATAGTGTAATAGTGTAATAGTGTAATAGTGTAATAGTGTAATAGTGTGTAATAGTGTAATAGTGTAATAGTGTGTAATAGTGTAATAGTGTAATAGTGTGTAATAGTGTAATAGTGTGTAATAGTGTAATAGTGTAATAGTGTGTAATAGTGTGTAATAGTGTAATATTGTGTAATAGTGTAATAGTGTGTAATAGTGTAATAGTGTAATAGTGTGTAATAGTGTGTAATAGTGTAATATTGTGTAATAGTGTAATAGTGTGTAATAGTGTAATAGTGTGTAATAGTGTAATAGTTTAATAGTGTAATAGTGTGTAATAGTGTAATAGTGTGATAGTGTGTAATAGTGTAATAGTGTAATAGTGTAATAGTGTAATAGTGTGTAATAGTGTAATAGTGTGTAATAGTGTAATAGTGTAATAGTGTGTAATAGTGTAATAGTGTAATAGTGTAATAGTGTGTAATAGTGTAATAGTGTGTAATAGTGTGTAATAGTGTGTAATAGTGTAATAGTGTGTAATAGTGTAATAGTGTGTAATAGTGTAATAGTGTAATAGTGTAATAGTGTGTAATAGTGTAATAGTGTGTAATAGTGTGTAATAGTGTAATAGTGTAATGTGTAATAGTGTAATAGTGTAATAGTGTAATAGTGTGTAATAGTGTAATAGTGTGTAATAGTGTAATAGTGTGTAATAGTGTAATAGTGTAATAGTGTGTAATAGTGTAATAGTGTGTAATAGTGTAATAGTGTGTAATAGTGTAATAGTGTGTAATAGTGTGTAATAGTGTGTAATAGTGTGTAATAGTGTAATATTGTGTAATAGTGTAATAGTGTTGCGGGTTGTGTCATTGCACTCAGTAGGGATATCCTCTTTGATTGGTCTATGTTGACCACTCCCCCGATCCTTAGGCCGCGCCCCCTTTTTGTATCCTTTGAACCGTTTGTCATAGAGACTCGCGAGAGACCCTCTCCCCCGTTGGCCGGCGGTGCACAGGCGTCACCCACACTTTCACAATTTCCCCCGCGCGGAATTGTCTAGTGTTTACTTATTATCTATATTCTCAGATTTTGCCAACAAACTCCTCCCAGAGCGTTTGCGCCCCATACACGTGAAAGGTATCAAAACGACCGGCTTGCTCCAACTCGATATGCTATTCGAACTCGTAAAGTTTCACTGCACCGTCTGGCTACGAATCGACTTTAAACGGTAAAATTTCTGTCCCATTGGGAATGCATTGCAATTTAGAGTGTAGCAGCTGAAATAATCTTTTTCCCCCTACCTTGGATGAATTGCGAGTGTGATCTCAATTATAGACGTAGAAATAAAACAAACACATCAAAACGATGACACGGCTGTCAACCCGCTCACAAAAGAAAAATAAATGGAATTGGACATTTCTATCTCAACTGACGACCATTTGTTTGAAGGTTCTCCTCCCCATTGACCGCCATGCAATCGCACTCTAGAAATCACATTTTTCACACTATTTTTTAGCCTTCTGTTCCGATCGCCGAAGGAGTGCCACAATATCGCACGAATGTCACAATATCGCGCACAACCCTTCGCCTACTCGTTGTAGTGCTCATGTGCGCGTCACAACGCTTCATCTCTTATAGTTTTCTTTTAATCAATGTGACAATGCAGTCATGCATCTGCCTCCATAGAAATGCATTGAATAGAAAATATGCAAGTCATAGTGATTGCTTCACCTGTGTGGCTCATGGCTCACTCATGATTGGTTCAGCTGTGTGGCTCGTGGCTGAGCTGCCAATGACATCATCCACTTAACCCATCATTGGCCATCACTGTGTTGCAGTACTGAATTGCTGACAGCGCCCTCTGTCTTGTGGGTTGTGTCATTGTACTCAGTAGGGATATCCTCTTTCATTTTTCATTGGTCCATGTTGACCCCCTTTCATTGGTCGATGTTGACCACTCCCCCGATCCTTAGACCACGCCCCCTTAGGCCACACCCCCTCAGTGTATCTCTTGAACCGTTTGTCGTAGAGACTTGCGGATTGTGCCATTGGTCGATCTTGACCACCTTTCATTGGTCGATGTTGACCACTCCCCCGATCCTTAGACCACGCCCCCTTAGGCCACACCCCCTCAGTGTATCTCTTGAACCGTTTGTCGTAGAGACTTGCGGATTGTGCCATTGTACTCGGTTTAATAGTGTAATAGTGTGTAATAGTGTAATAGTGTAATAGTGTGTAATAGTGTAATAGTGTGTAATAGTGTAATAGTGTAATAGTGTGTAATAGTGTAATAGTGTAATAGTGTGTAATAGTGTAATAGTGTAATAGTGTGTAATAGTGTAATAGTGTGTAATAGTGTAATAGTGTGTAATAGTGTAATATTGTGTAATAGTGTAATAGTGTAATAGTGTGTAATAGTGTAATAGTGTAATAGTGTGTAATAGTGTAATAGTGTATAATAGTGTGTAATAGTGTAATAGTGTGTAATAGTGTAATAGTGTGTAATAGTGTAATAGTGTGTAATAGTGTAATAGTGTGTAATAGTGTAATAGTGTGTAATAGTGTAATAGTGTAATAGTGTGTAATAGTGTAATAGTGTAATAGTGTAATAGTGTGTAATAGTGTAATATTGTGTAATAGTGTAATAGTGTGTAATAGTGTAATAGTGTGTAATAGTGTGTAATAGTGTAATAGTGTGTAATAGTGTGTAATAGTGTAATAGTGTGTAATAGTGTAATAGTGTGTAATAGTGTAATAGTGTAATAGTGTGTAATAGTGTAATAGTGTAATAGTGTGTAATAGTGTAATAGTGTGTAATAGTGTGTAATAGTGTAATAGTGTGTAATAGTGTGTAATAGTGTAATAGTGTGTAATAGTGTGTAATAGTGTAATAGTGTGTAATAGTGTAATAGTGTGTAATAGTGTAATAGGGTAATAGTGTGTAATAGTGTAATAGTGTAATAGTGTGTAATAGTGTAATAGTGTGTAATAGTGTAATAGTGTAATAGTGTGTAATAGTGTAATAGTGTAATAGTGTGTAATAGTGTAATAGTGTAATAGTGTGTAATAGTGTAATAGTGTGTAATAGTGTAATAGTGTGTAATAGTGTAATATTGTGTAATAGTGTAATAGTGTAATAGTGTGTAATAGTGTAATAGTGTAATAGTGTGTAATAGTGTAATAGTGTATAATAGTGTGTAATAGTGTAATAGTGTGTAATAGTGTAATAGTGTGTAATAGTGTAATAGTGTGTAATAGTGTAATAGTGTGTAATAGTGTAATAGTGTGTAATAGTGTAATAGTGTAATAGTGTGTAATAGTGTAATAGTGTAATAGTGTAATAGTGTGTAATAGTGTAATATTGTGTAATAGTGTAATAGTGTGTAATAGTGTAATAGTGTGTAATAGTGTGTAATAGTGTAATAGTGTGTAATAGTGTGTAATAGTGTAATAGTGTGTAATAGTGTAATAGTGTGTAATAGTGTAATAGTGTAATAGTGTGTAATAGTGTAATAGTGTAATAGTGTGTAATAGTGTAATAGTGTGTAATAGTGTGTAATAGTGTAATAGTGTGTAATAGTGTGTAATAGTGTAATAGTGTGTAATAGTGTGTAATAGTGTAATAGTGTGTAATAGTGTAATAGTGTGTAATAGTGTAATAGGGTAATAGTGTGTAATAGTGTAATAGTGTAATAGTGTGTAATAGTGTAATAGTGTAATAGTGTGTAATAGTGTAATAGTGTAATAGTGTGTAATAGTGTAGTAGTGTGTAATAGTGTAATAGTGTGTAATAGTGTAATAGTGTAATATTGTGTAATAGTGTAATAGTGTGTAATAGTGTAATAGTGTGTAATAGTGTAATAGTGTAATAGTGTGTAATAGTGTAATAGTGTGTAATAGTGTAATAGTGTAATAGTGTGTAATAGTGTAATAGTGTCTAATAGTGTAATAGTGTGTAATAGTGTAATAGTGTAATAGTGTGTAATAGTGTAATAGTGTAATAGTGTGTAATAGTGTGTAATAGTGTAATAGTGTGTAATAGTGTAATATTGTGTAATAGTGTAATAGTGTGTAATAGTGTAATAGTGTGTAATAGTGTGTAATAGTGTAATAGTGTGTAATAGTGTAATAGTGTAATAGTGTGTAATAGTGTAATAGTGTAATAGTGTGTAATAGTGTAATAGTGTGTAATAGTGTAATAGTGTAATAGTGTGTAATAGTGTAATAGTGTGTAATAGTGTGTAATAGTGTAATAGTGTGTAATAGTGTGTAATAGTGTAATAGTGTGTAATAGTGTGTAATAGTGTAATAGTGTGTAATAGTGTAATAGTGTGTAATAGTGTAATAGGGTAATAGTGTGTAATAGTGTAATAGTGTAATAGTGTGTAATAGTGTAATAGTGTAATATTGTGTAATAGTGTAATAGTGTGTAATAGTGTAATAGTGTGTAATAGTGTAATAGTGTAATAGTGTGTAATAGTGTAATAGTGTGTAATAGTGTAATAGTGTAATAGTGTGTAATAGTGTAATAGTGTCTAATAGTGTAATAGTGTGTAATAGTGTAATAGTGTAATAGTGTGTAATAGTGTAATAGTGTAATAGTGTGTAATAGTGTGTAATAGTGTAATAGTGTGTAATAGTGTAATAGTGTAATAGTGTGTAATAGTGTAATAGTGTGTAATAGTGTAATAGTGTGTAATAGTGTAATAGTGTGTAATAGTGTAATAGTGTAATAGTGTGTAATAGTGTAATAGTGTAATAGTGTGTAATAGTGTAATAGTGTGTAATAGTGTAATAGTGTAATAGTGTGTAATAGTGTAATAGTGTGTAATAGTGTAATAGTGTGTAATAGTGTAATAGTGTAATAGTGTGTAATAGTGTAATAGTGTGTAATAGTGTAATAGTGTGTAATAGTGTGTAATAGTGTAATAGTGTGTAATAGTGTAATAGTGTAATAGTGTGTAATAGTGTAATAGTGTAATAGTGTGTAATAGTGTGTAATAGTGTAATAGTGTGTAGTAGTGTAATAGTGTGTAGTAGTGTAATAGTGTAATAGTGTGTAATAGTGTAATAGTGTGTAATAGTGTAATAGTGTAATAGTGTGTAATAGTGTAATAGTGTGTAATAGTGTAATAGTGTAATAGTGTGTAATAGTGTGTAATAGTGTGTAATAGTGTAATAGTGTGTAATAGTGTAATAGTGTGTAATAGTGTGTAATAGTGTAATAGTGTAATAGTGTAATAGTGTGTAATAGTGTAATAGTGTGTAATAGTGTAATAGTGTAATAGTGTAATAGTGTGTAATAGTGTAATAGTGTGTAATAGTGTGTAATAGTGTAATAGTGTGTAATAGTGTAATAGTGTGTAATAGTGTAATAGAGTGTAATAGTGTGTAATAGTGTAATAGGGTAATAGTGTGTAATAGTGTAATAGTGTAATAGTGTAATATTGTGTAATAGTGTAATAGTGTGTAATAGTGTGTAATAGTGTAATAGTGTGTAATAGTGTAATAGGGTAATAGTGTGTAATAGTGTAATAGTGTAATAGTGTGTAATAGTGTAATAGTGTAATAGTGTGTAATAGTGTAATAGTGTGTAATAGTGTGTAATAGTGTAATAGTGTAATAGGGTAATAGTGTGTAATAGTGTAATAGTGTGTAATAGTGTGTAATAGTGTAATAGTGTAATAGTGTGTAATAGTGTGTAATAGTGTAATAGTGTAATAGTGTGTAATAGTGTAATAGTGTGTAATAGTGTAATAGTGTGTAATAGTGTAATAGTGTGTAATAGTGTAATAGTGTGTAATAGTGTAATAGTGTGTAATAGTGTAATAGTGTGTAATAGTGTGTGATAGTGTAATAGTGTAATAGTGTAATAGTGTGTAATAGTGTAATAGTGTAATAGTGTGTAATAGTGTAATAGTATGTAATAGTGTAATAGTGTGTAATAGTGTAATAGTGTGTAATAGTGTAATAGTGTAATAGTGTAATAGTGTGTAATAGTGTGTAATAGTGTGTAATAGTGTGTAATAGTGTAATAGTGTAATAGTGTGTAATAGTGTGTAATAGTGTAATAGTGTACTAGTGTGTAATAGTGTAATAGTGTGTAATAGTGTAATAGTGTGTAATAGTGTAATAGTGTGTAATAGTGTAATAGTGTAATAGTGTAATAGTGTGTAATAGTGTAATAGTGTGTAATAGTGTGTAATAGTGTGTAATAGTGTGTAATAGTGTAATAGTGTGTAATAGTGTAATAGTGTGTAATAGTGTAATAGTGTGTAATAGTGTGTAATAGTGTAATAGTGTGTAATAGTGTGTAATAGTGTAATAGTGTGTAATAGTGTGTAATAGTGTAATAGTGTGTAATAGTGTAATAGTGTGTAATAGTGTAATAGTGTGTAATAGTGTAATAGGGTAATAGTGTGTAATAGTGTAATAGTGTAATAGTGTGTAATAGTGTAATAGTGTAATATTGTGTAATAGTGTAATAGTGTAATAGTGTGTAATAGTGTAATAGTGTGTAATAGTGTAATAGGGTAATAGTGTGTAATAGTGTGTAATAGTGTAATAGTGTGTAATAGTGTAATAGTGTGTAATAGTGTAATAGTGTGTAATAGTGTAATAGTGTGTAATAGTGTAATAGTGTGTAATAGTGTAATAGTGTGTAATAGTGTAATAGTGTGTAATAGTGTAATAGTGTAATAGTGTGTAATAGTGTAATAGTGTAATAGTGTGTAATAGTGTAATAGTGTAATAGTGTGTAATAGTGTAATAGTGTGTAATAGTGTGTAATAGTGTAATAGTGTGTAATAGTGTAATAGTGTAATAGTGTGCAATAGTGTAATAGTGTAATAGTGTGTAATAGTGTAATAGTGTAATAGTGTAATAGTGTAATAGTGTGTAATAGTGTAATAGTGTAATAGTGTGTAATAGTGTAATAGTGTGTAATAGTGTAATAGTGTAATAGTGCAATAGTGTGTAATAGTGTAATAGTGTGTAATAGTGTAATAGTGTGTAATAGTGTAATAGTGTGTAATAGTGTGTAATAGTGTGCAATAGTGTAATAGTGTAATAGTGTGTAATAGTGTAATAGTGTGTAATAGTGTAATAGTGTGTAATAGTGTAATAGTGTAATAGTGTGTAATAGTGTAATAGTGTGTAATAGTGTAATAGTGTAATAGTGCAATAGTGTGTAATAGTGTAATAGTGTGTAATAGTGTAATAGTGGTATAGTGTGTAATAGTGTAATAGTGTAATAGTGTGTAATAGTGTAATAGTGTGTAATAGTGTAATAGTGTAATAGTGTGTAATAGTGTAATAGTGTGTAATAGTGTAATAGTGTGTAATAGTGTGTAATAGTGTAATAGTGTGTAATAGTGTAATAGTGTGTAATAGTGTAATAGTGTAATAGTGTGTAATAGTGTAATAGTGTGTAATAGTGTAATAGTGTGTAATAGTGTGTAATAGTGTAATAGTGTGTAATAGTGTAATAGTGTAATAGTGTAATAGTGTGTAATAGTGTAATAGTGTAATTGTGTGTAATAGTGTAATAGTGTAATAGTGTGTAATAGTGTAATAGTGTAATAGTGTGTAATAGTGTAATAGTGTGTAATAGTGTAATAGTGTAATAGTGTGTAATAGTGTAATATTGTAATAGTGTGTAATAGTGTAATAGTGTGTAATAGTGTGTAATAGTGTAATAGTGTGTAATAGTGTAATATTGTAATAGTGTGTAATAGTGTAATAGTGTGTAATAGTGTAATAGTGTGTAATAGTGTAATAGTGTAATAGTGTGTAATAGTGTAATAGTGTGTAATAGTGTAATAGTGTGTAATAGTGTGTAATAGTGTGTAATAGTGTAATAGTGTGTAATAGTGTAATAGTGTAATAGTGTGTAATAGTGTAATAGTGTGTAATAGTGTAATAGTGTGTAATAGTGTGTAATAGTGTAATAGTGTGTAATAGTGTAATAGTGTAATAGTGTAATAGTGTGTAATAGTGTAATAGTGTAATTGTGTGTAATAGTGTAATAGTGTAATAGTGTGTAATAGTGTAATAGTGTAATAGTGTGTAATAGTGTAATAGTGTGTAATAGTGTAATAGTGTAATAGTGTGTAATAGTGTAATATTGTAATAGTGTGTAATAGTGTAATAGTGTGTAATAGTGTGTAATAGTGTAATAGTGTGTAATAGTGTAATATTGTAATAGTGTGTAATAGTGTAATAGTGTGTAATAGTGTGTAATAGTGTGTAATAGTGTAATAGTGTAATAGTGCAATAGTGTGTAATAGTGTAATAGTGTGTAATAGTGTAATAGTGTTATAGTGTGTAATAGTGTAATAGTGTAATAGTGTGTAATAGTGTAATAGTGTGTAATAGTGTAATAGTGTGTAATAGTGTAATAGTGTGTAATAGTGTGTAATAGTGTGTAATATTGTGTAATAGTGTAATAGTATTGCGGGTTGTGTCGTTGCACTCAGTAGGGATATCCTCTTTGATTGGTCTATGTTGACCACTCCCCCGATCCTTAGGCCGCGCCCCCTTTTTGTATCCTTTGAACCGTTTGTCATAGAGACTCGCGAGAGACCCTCTCCCCCGTTGGCCGGCGGTGCACAGGCGTCACCCACACTTTCACAATTTCCCCCGCGCGGAATTGTCTAGTTATTATTATTATTGTTTTTTATTATTATGTTTATTATTATTCAGCTTAAAGCAGCTGGTGCCTCTGGGAGTCTGTGGACAACCTGTGTTGTGCGTGCCTGGACGTGAAAAGTGGTGCAGAGCTCACTCTATTTCTGCTGCACAAGTAAACTCATTCTGGCTCATTTATCCGAAGTTGACTTCTGCACCTATAATGGATCAGGACTTAAAGGAACACGCCAACATTTTGGGAAATTAGCTTATCATCTTCTCCAGAGAGAGACAAGAAGATAGATACCAGTTTCCTCTCTGTGCGTTCAGTAGGAAGCTATCATTGTGCTATCCTAGCTTAGCACAATGAATGGAAGCTGACATGACCGGTTAGCCTTCGGGAGAGGTGTTAGTTGGACAATGCCTAGGCTAACCGGCCATGTACGGCTAATTTCCCAAAATGTTGGCGTGTTCTTTTAGTATTATAATAATAAAATAAAAAGCAAGAGACCAATGTTAGTTAGTCAGTTTTATTAACTTAACAGTCTGATGACATTTGAACAAGAACACATTCACACCAGATTTAGTTTCTGCCATTGACAGTGGCAATAAATATGAATACAAAAATATTCCAGTATATTAGAAGATCAAAAACTGATTTAACCCCAAGACGAAATAGCGCATGCCTCGATATTATTAAAGGTCTCCATCAGAGGTTTCTTGTAAACATCTCACTTTTGTTTATATTCCCATTTAAACCCTGAACTCTGACTCATTGCCTACACCAGGCACGTGCACACATAGAGGCCAAGGGGTGCTTGAGCACCTGCCTTTTTGAGCCTCATCAAAAAAGTGCCCTTTTTTTTTTTTTTTTTTACTGCTACGCATATAGACTGCCCTTCCAACTGAAAAATGTCAGGATAGAATAAAAATATTAGGTAAAGAGAGAGAGATGCCCCATATTCCATTGCAGTTTGCACGGCCTCCTCAGCGTGCCTCTCCGCGGACCTATATATTTTATGCATAGCGTGGGTGGTGATGATGATGATGATAGAAACCGCTGTGGCGCATACAGTTGAATGCTGGTATTACACTCATTGAGGAACACGAAGAAGTCAAGTCCGATGGGATTTGGGAATCTCAAATACAAATCGGGATTGGAATAAAAAATGCATTTATATTAAACAATACAGAATATACAGCACTTCTTGGGGTCTGTAGGGTAAGCACTTATTCCCTCCCCCCTGAACATTTATGGAGATGTATGGGCCTTTTAAGTCAGTGATAAAAGTGTCTTTCAAGGATAAGTGAGCTCCTGCACTGATATTATAGTTCAATATTCAATATTTGATCACCAAAAAAAACCCAAAAGCATAAAAAGGGGGCCCCCCGCCCGAAAAGGGCCCTTAAAAATCGTACTTGCGCGCTACGCGCGCTCGGTTAATATATACACACAAGCGTAGTGCCCTTTTCAGCCTTTGAGCACCTGCCCCTCTAAAGTCCTGTGCACGTCCCTGGCCTACACCCTAGGCTCTGTTACCCATACTGTACGACTCTGAACTCTGTTGCCTGTAATGTATTGTTTTGATCTACTTTTTCTCCTCCCTTTTTCTGTATTTTTCTCCCATCCCAATTTAGTCTTTATGCCAATTCCCCCTCCCCTTCCTGGTCGTTGCGCGCATTTTCCCCGCACTTGCCGGTCTAGGGAGCCCTGAAGTCTATCACATGCTTCCTCCGACACATGTGGAGACAGCCACCCGCTTTTTTTTTTTCAACTGACAGCGAGGACTCTCACTGGGGAGGTGTAACGCGTGGGAGGATCACACTACCCTCCCCAGTTCCCTCCCTTGCTGTGCAGGCACCCTGACCGACCTGTAGGAGTCGCTGTTTACAACGACCAGGACCCCCCCTCACCGGCTTCCCACCCGCTGACACTGCCAATTGTGTCAGTATGGACGACCGACCAAGCCGGAGGTACCGCTGGCAGTTGGATACGATCCCACTGTCTCTGCGGTGGTAGTCAGACGCTTAGTCCGCTGCGCTACCCGGATAATGTAATGTAATGTAATGTAGGCCTAATGTAATATAATATAACATAATGTCGACCCAAATAGAGTTTTCTATACATCTATACATTTCCTACTTTATGTAATTCTTGTAAAATCCTTTTTTTTTTAGTGTTGGAATACACTAACATTAAAACCCTGTTCAGCCTTTTTCGTTTTTATTCTTCTTTTAATTATTTTCTTTCTCCATAATGAATGGCTGACAGAGAGCCACAAGGCCTTTCTGCTACTGAGGGGCTCCACCTGGTGGCCAACTCCCCTCACTGCCAAAGGCACCTTTTTAGTTGGAAGCTCAGTTCAATCAATGTCCAGTATTATAGCTATAGCTGCCGATCAGAGGCTGGGAAATATGTTTTATTATTATTATTATTATTATTATTATTATTATTATTATTATTATTATTATTATTATTATTATTATTATTATTATTATTATTATTATTATTATTATTATTATTATTATTATTATTATTATTATTGTTTTTTATTATTATGTTTATTATTATTCAGCTTAAAGCAGCTGGTGCCTCTGGTAGCTCACTCTATTTCTGCTGCACAAGTAAACTCATTCTGGCTCATTTATCCGAAGTTGACTTCTGCACCTATAATGGATCAGGACTTAAAGGAACACGCCAACATTTTGGGAAATTAGCTTATCATCTTCTCCAGAGAGAGACAAGAAGATAGATACCAGTTTCCTCTCTGTGCGTTCAGTAGGAAGCTATCATTGTGCTATCCTAGCTTAGCACAATGAATGGAAGCTGACATGACCGGTTAGCCTTCGGGAGAGGTGTTAGTTGGACAATGCCTAGGCTAACCGGCCATGTACGGCTAATTTCCCAAAATGTTGGCGTGTTCTTTTAGTATTATAATAATAAAATAAAAAGCAAGAGACCAATGTTAGTTAGTCAGTTTTATTAACTTAACAGTCTGATGACATTTGAACAAGAACACATTCACACCAGATTTAGTTTCTGCCATTGACAGTGGCAATAAATATGAATACAAAAATATTCCAGTATATTAGAAGATCAAAAACTGATTTAACCCCAAGACTAAATAGCGCATGCCTCGATATTATTAAAGGTCTCCATCAGAGGTTTCTTGTAAACATCTCACTTTTGTTTATATTCCCATTTAAACCCTGAACTCTGACTCATTGCCTACACCAGGCACGTGCACACATAGAGGCCAAGGGGTGCTTGAGCACCTGCCTTTTTGAGCCTCATCAAAAAAGTGCCCTTTTTTTTTTTTTTTTTTTTACTGCTACGCATATAGACTGCCCTTCCAACTGAAAAATGTCAGGATAGAATAAAAATATTAGGTAAAGAGAGAGAGATGCCCCATATTCCATTGCAGTTTGCACGGCCTCCTCAGCGTACCTCTCCGCGGACCTATATATTTTATGCATAGCGTGGGTGGTGGTGATGATGATGATGATAGAAACCGCTGTGACGCATACAGTTGAATGCTGGTATTACACTCATTGAGGAACACGAAGAAGTCAAGTCCGATGGGATTTGGGAATCTCAAATACAAATCGGGATTGGAATAAAAAATGCATTTATATTAAACAATACAGAATATACAGCACTTCTTGGGGTCTGTAGGGTAAGCACTTATTCCCTCCCCCCTGAACATTTATGGAGATGTATGGGCCTTTTAAGTCAGTGATAAAAGTGTCTTTCAAGGATAGGCCTGCCACGATAACACATTTTGCTGGGCGATTAATTGCCCCCGAAAATATCGCGATAAGCGATATTATTGCGACCGGTTAGAGAATTTTTTTGAGAAATTTATTTCCCCAAACTTTTATTTTGAAGCCCACCGCTCCGTCTTTTCCGGTTTAAGACTTTTATTTTGAAGCCCACCGACCGGACCGGAAGTATTGTTGTGATTATCCTAGCCGACAACTTGTCTCGTCCGGTTGTGTTTTTTAGTTTTAACGTTAGCTACTAACGTTAGATGCAGCTACTACAGGCAATCAACGATGAGGAGGAAGCGTCAAAGCAGTATATAATAGAATAGCTGTGGTGCGTAGGCACTGCAGCACGACTCGAAAACGACCCGTTATAATAAATTAATTCATGTTTAACTTGTCCCCGTCTCCAGTGCTTTGACTAGCCCCACCCGTTCATTGTAAACAATGATGCATGTAATTGTATTAACGTTATTCTGTGTTATTCTAACGTTACACTACAAATAACGCTACTTGGTTAAAAGGAGCAACACTATTGAGAAATGTATTAAGCTATATGTGGCGTTGCTACTGCCCCACGGAGCTCCCGTGCTGTGCTCTGTAGTAACGCCAGCGGCCAACCCACACGGAGAGAGACTGCAAGGGGCACTGGTTCCGCCTCATTAAAACAAACGCGCAAATAGCAATTAATCGCGCCCGTCAAAATCATTGCATTCATTTTAATTATCGCGGCAATTAATCGATTTATTGCTTATCGCGGCAGGCCTATTCAAGGATAAGTGAGCTCCTGCACTGATATTATAGTTCAATATTCAATATTTGATCACCAAAAAAAACCCAAAAGCATAAAAAGGGGGCCCCCCGCCCGAAAAGGGCCCTTAAGAATCGTACTCGCGCGCTACGCGCGCTCGGTTAATATATACACACAAGTGTAGTGCCCTTTTCAGCCTTTGAGCACCTGCCCCTCTAAAGTCCTGTGCACGTCCCTGGCCTACACCCTAGGCTCTGTTACCCATACTGTACGACTCTGAACTCTGTTGCCTGTAATGTATTGTTTTGATCTACTTTTTCTCCTCCCTTTTTCTGTATTTTTCTCCCATCCCAATTTAGTCTTTATGCCAATTCCCCCTCCCCTTCCTGGTCGTTGCGCGCATTTTCCCCGCACTTGCCGGTCTAGGGAGCCCTGAAGTCTATCACATGCTTCCTCCGACACATGTGGAGACAGCCACCCGCTTTTTTTTTTTCAACTGACAGCGAGGACTCTCACTGGGGAGGTGTAACGCGTGGGAGGATCACACTACCCTCCCCAGTTCCCTCCCTTGCTGTGCAGGCACCCTGACCGACCTGTAGGAGTCGCTGTTTACAACGACCAGGACCCCCCCTCACCGGCTTCCCACCGGCTGACACTGCCAATTGTGTCAGTATGGACGACCGACCAAGCCGGAGGTACCGCTGGCAGTTGGATACGATCCCACTGTCTCTGCGGTGGTAGTCAGACGCTTAGTCCGCTGCGCTACCCGGATAATGTAATGTAATGTAATGTAGGCCTAATGTAATATAATATAACATAATGTCGACCCAAATAGAGTTTTCTATACATCTATACATTTCCTACTTTATGTAATTCTTGTAAAATCCATTTTCAACATTTTCTTTTCGCAATGTTTACATCCCATGCTTGTTGAGTTTCCCTTTCAGTTTTGGTGAAATTGGAGATTTTTACCTCCTTTGATTGATTAGCGTGTTGTTGTTAGGAACAATCTGATTGGATCGTATATAGACCAATCGATTCGAAGCACAAGGGCATGTTTGCACCCCTCCAGTGGAGTCTTTTTGTGTTCTACATCACCACTGCTCGCCGTTCTCGTGCCGGAAGAACACGTGATACACAATTTACGGGGGAACTCCTTTTTCCCGTTGTGCTCTCTATAGCGCCAATTTCATCAATTAGAGGTCAAAAACTCCATTGCATAGCTTTAAACAAATGAACCGTTTTGTTCTTTGGCCACATGTCAGTCGTATTACTTTCCGATCATAGAGTATCAAGAAGGTTATACAACCTTAATGACAATGTATATTGGGAATGCATGCATTTTGCAGCCAGAAAGATGAGCGTGCAAGAGTCTAACCAGGTGTGCAAGTATACATCTGGAATACAAGCTAAATAAATGGAATGGACTTTGTGAAAAGGTAACCACCTTCTGGACGCATGTGCACTTACATAGTAGGTGGAGTACATTAGCAAATGGTCACAAAATATTATCAAATTTGACAATTAACCGTGGTTTTACCCCCAAACTACTGCATGTGTGCATTTCTGTTAACCTTGCACGGCAGCCAGCTTAGCGAGATCACAAGATCATGCGAGAATCCATCCTGTCAGGCTTCAAGTTATTACGCTTGGCATCCTTAGAGGAACAGTTACAAACAGGTTTACAGGACAGCTTCCCAGATGGTTCTGTATAACAGACCATCTGGTGGGTCAGGTTTTATTTAGTTTTTTCCACACACACCAGAACTACACTATAAATACTATCAATCAAAGGCCACATTCTTTCACAGGCAGCGTCGCTCTCATCCCTTCATCACCGGCTGTCTTCGGCTCAGACCATGGAGGGGCTACTTCCAAAGTAACTGTTGTAAAACTGCAGAGAGAGAGAGAGAGAGAGAGAGAGAGAGAGAGAGAGAGAGAGAGAGAGAGAGAGAGAGAGAGAGAGAGAGAGAGAGAGAGAGAGAGAGAGAGAGAGAGAGAGGGAGAGGGAGAGGGAGAGGGAGAGAGAGAGAGAGAGAGAGAGAGAGAGAGAGAGAGAGAGAGAGAGAGAGAGAGAGAGAGAGAGAGACTAGGTCATTAATGTAATATTCCTCAGTATAACTATTGTACTACCTTACAGCTTATTTTTTTTCTTTTCTTTTTTTTTACTGAAATGTCACAGAACTGACATTTTTGGAACATGTGTTTCTGGAAAGAAAGGAGAGAAAAAAAGCACACAATATGTTTTCCTCCAGATATCTCTGCAACACCTGCAAGTTACCAAACAACACCAGTTCTCCGTAACCGGATGGGTCTCACCTGCATTTTGACACGGCCCTTCTAAGGTTTCTCTCCTCCACATTGCCTGTGGTGCTTTTGTCCTTACCTTCGCTGGAGTATGTCTGGGACTCAGAGTGTTGCATTTATTAATTTTACATTTATTTGGGATTTCATGGTATTTTTTTGTTTTGTTCTTGATTTATTGTGATGTTTCTTCTTGACTTGTTTAAAGAAGACGTGTCCGGCCCATGGGGACATTAACGTGTGCTGTCGGGCCTTACAAATAAATTTTATTTGATTTGAAAATGTGATTTTGATTTGACACTTATGGGATCGGCGCTCTACGGCCGCAGAGAAAACTAACCCAGAATGAGGAGCGGTACTGCCCGGCTCGTGCCGTCAAAAGATACCTATAACCATTAATCTTTTCTTTATTTGGAGCGGTGGTGGAAATAGTTGTGAATAGTTTTTGGAACAGTGTGCGTCTGGAAAAAGGTGAGATGGAAAAGCAAGCGATGCGATTCGGTGTGGTCTGCCATGGTCTGCCATGGTCTGTCTTTTAATATACTTGTGCTGTTCAAGTTGGTCATGAGCAGTAAGACTCCTGTTTTTATACATAATCAGATTGTTTTTAGTAATACTGTGCACGAGCATTACACTAGAGGTTCCAGTAGTGGGAAGCTTGAATTGCCAGGTCCTAGAACCAGCGCTCTGGGGAGATCTTTTATTTTTAGAGCATTAACTCTGTGGAATGGCCTGCCTCGGAACCTCTGCTGCATTTACAGTAGATTCACTTTTAAAAAGAATCTTAAATTGTTTTTAAATTGTTTTTAACACTGTAAAGTAATTTTTTGTTTTTGTTTTACACTAATGTAATTTTAGCTATATTAATTGTTACAGTAGGTTCATTATGCATTGTGTACTGACTTTTAATAATTTTGTTTTTTGCAATAGTGATTGTTTTTGTGTGTTTTTTTGTGTGTGGACCCCAGGAAGACTAGCTGGTTGCTATCGCACCAGCTAATGGGGATCCCTAATAAAATAAAATCAAAATCAAATCAAATCAAGTCTGCAAAAACCTACAACATATATGTATCACACTACTACACATTGTGGCAGAGCGGCTGGCGTGGTACGGGAGGGCCGCTATGTCTCGGCCGAGGAACTTGCTTCTACCTTGTGCCGTGTGTATGTTATTAATTCCAATCTTGCAGTACTTACTACAGTACTAAAGTACAACTTAAGTTTGGTAAACATATCAGATTTCTTATTTTAAGTGTACTTAGATTTCACTCACAGCATATTAATGACTATCATACTAAACATGTGTAGATAGATAAAAGTGCTAGAAATATATACGTTCAACACACTTGATATACAAGCAATATACTTTCAACACCCGTAACATACAAAAAATATACTTCAGTATGGAAAAATATACACATTCTTGACTTGGGTTAGCACATACATCTATTGATGATAAATACATATTCAACCAAATTAAATTACAGCTGGTGGTTGATGGTTAGGCAGTTCAAATACATTATACACTATTAATAAACATTACATTCTATGAAAGCATGTCTAAGTAAAATGTGTTAGCCTTTTCATCATATTCATATCAAAGATCACAACTAACACACGTGAGGTTGTCATGAAAGATCGACTGATCCCTGCAAAGAATAAAACAAAAACAGTATGCTCACCACACTTAGATATGGGATATTGACCGCTGATAGCACAAATCCAAAAGCCATGGGAATGAATGTCCTGCAGAGGAGAAGGACATTATGACACAGAAAGGTAACTATCACTTAAACTTAAAATATCCCCTGAAAATGTATTTCAACTAGGGATGCTCGATATTGGCTTTTTTACCGATACCGATATACCGATATTGTCCAACTCTTAATTTCCGATACCGATATCACATTTTAATGCTGATATCGGCGGATAATATCGCTATGCCGATAATATCGGACATAATTTCTATAAAAATGTTAAAAAAATATATATATAATAATAATAATTTTATTTTTGAAAACCGATACCGATATTTTCCGATATCACATTTTAATGCCGATATCGGCCGATAATATCGGTAGGCCGATAATATCGGACATCCCTAATTTCAACGGTCTCATATTATGAAAGACTCACGTCTGCAATGCTGGTGCACATACTGTACATTTGGGTCTCTGATGGGTCTACTAACACACAAACTGTGAAATAAGACAACCCAGTCGGATTTATCTGGACTGCCTCGGTCATAATGATCAATCGGGGATCATAGAAAACCTGTGTGTGTGTGTGTGTGTGCTCATAAACTTTCTAATTTCCAACCAAAATTTGGACAACAACATTTTAGGCAAGGAACAAGTCCAGCAGTTGCTTGATCATGTCTCATATTTGATCTGCAACACCAAGTTTCACAGTTTTATCAGAATTTTGTGAGCAAAGCACGCTGGAGTCCATGTGCAGCTCTGGAGCACATACAGACACAGAAACCTATATTTACTTGAAAACTTTGAAAAGGAGTATGTGACCTTATAATCTCTATATTGAATAACAATTTGTATACCGCTGCAGAGCAGCCTATGTTTTTGTTTGATTCTACACTATGATTTCTCCGTCAAATGGTAAGACAAGCATTTCTTAAAATTTCATTGTGGGGATTATTGGAATCCGAAGATCTGAAAGGAAAATCTGAAAGGAAAATAAAAGTCAAATGTAAAATCCAATCTCCCGAGTGCTGCTGTAGCACTTGTGTCACTAACAGACAGTAACAGCTGTTCGCCATAGACCAGTTCTAGGTTCGAATGAGGAGAGGAGTGATATACACAGTAAAAGGAATAGTAGACCAGAGACAAGGTTATAACAGTGACCGGTAATTTATTCAGTTTAAACAGCAGCGCTAGTAAGACGATGACGACAACATACAACGAGTAGGTGAGGTAAAGTGAAGTATCCCTTTTAGGTTCTTTCATTAACAAGTTTCAAGTTTCTTTAATAGTTGTCATACAAAAGTACAGAATACTTTTATACAAAATGCTTCTTACTGTTACGCTCCAGAGACTGTGCAAGACAAGATAAGTATGAAATAAAATAACATAGTATAGCATGTAAATTAGAAGTAAAAAATGAGGTCACAGTGTTCAGTATAGACATATGTACAATGTTCGATGCAGAATAGACGTAACTGAGTTACCATATAATATACAATATACTATGCAGTGTACTAATATACAATACTATATAGTGCAAAGCAGAAATGGGATGAGGTACAATTTAGGTACAATTTACAGTAGGTGTACGAGTTGTAGTGCAAATCCTTTATCAATAAATATAAAGTGTGTTTGTGTGATCTAAAGTGTGGAGAGTGGGTGCTGCAGTGTGTTGTTTGTTTAAGTGAGTGTGTGCGTGTGGGTGTGTGTGCTGTGTGCATTTGATGGTTGTTGCATAGTGTTTATTGTTCGTTGAGCAGCCTGATGGCCTGGGGATAGAAGCTTCTTCTGAGTCTTTCTGTGCTCGCCTTAAGACTCCGGTATCGCTTGCCTGACCGCAGCAGTTCAAAGAGGCAGTTGTTCGGGTGGCTGGAGTCCTTGATGATTCTCTTCGCCTTCCCCCTGTACCGCTTGTTGTAAATGTTCTGGAGGGTGGGAAGCCCCCCTCCAATTGTGCGTTCGGCTGAACGTGTCACTCTTTGTAGTCTGCTACGGTCTTGTGCAGTGCTATTCCCAAACCAGGAGGTGATGTTGCCAGTCAGGATGCTCTCTATTGTACATGAGTAGAAGTTCCTAAGGATCTTCTGACTGACTTGGAACTTCCTTAGGCGCCTGAGGAAGTAGAGGCGTTGTCGTGCCTTCTTCACAACACTGTCAATGTGTGTGGTCCATGTCAAGTCCTCGGATATGTGGGCTCCGAGGTACTTGAAACTGTTCACTCTCTCAACCGGTGCCCCGTCGATGCTGAGGGGGCTGTAGTCCTTGACCCCCGACCTCCTGAATTCCACAATCATCTCTTTTGTTTTGCTGACGTTCAGGGAGAGGCAGTTCTCCTGACACCACTGTGACAGATTCGCTACCTCTTCCAGGTAGGCCCTCTTGTCGTTGGCAGAGATCAGGCCCACCACTACTGTGTCATCAGCAAATTTGATGATTGTGTTGTTGTTCCGCTGTGCCACGCAGTCATGTGTGTACAGGGAGTAGAGGAGGGGGCTCAGAACACAGCCCTGGGGGGCCCCTATGTTGAGCGTGATGGATGAGGAGGTGCAGTTGCCTGCTCTTACCACCTGGGGTCTGCCCGTCAGGAAGTCCAAGACCCACTGGCAGAGGTCATAGTTCAAGCCCAGGTCCCTGAGCTTGGCTATGAGTTTGGAGGGGACTATGGTATTGAATGCTGAGCTGTAGTCGATGAACAGCATTCTCACATAGTTCCCCTGCCTCTTGTCCAGGTGTGATGCTGCTGTGTGCAGCACATGGGGTATGGCGTCCTCCGTGGACCTGTTGGGGCGATATGCAAATTGCAGGGGGTCCAGGTTGATGGGGAGGGAGGAACAGATGTAGCCCTTCACTAGCTTCTCAAAGCACTTCATGGCTATGGAGGTGAGGGCTACAGGGCGGTAGTCGTTGAGGCAAGCGGGCATAGATTTTTTGGGTACAGGGATGATGGTGGACTTCTTCAGACAGGTGGGGATGACAGCCTGTTCCAAGGACAGGTTAAAGATGTCAGTGAATACCGGGGCAAGTTGGTCGGCACAGACTTTTAGGACGCGGCCGGGGATGCCGTCCGGTCCTGCTGCCTTCCTGATATTCACTTTTTTAAAGGTCCGCCTCACCTCATGCTCTGTTACCCTGAACACTGAGTCTCCATCAGCAGACCCCCCCCCCATTGCCGTGGTTTGTAGGCTGGTGTTGTTATTCACAGCCTCAAACCTCGCATAGAAGGAATTGAGATAATTTGCTAAGGAGATGTCACTGTTCAGTTTGAGGGAGGTGCCTTTGTAATCTGTCATTGTTCTGAGGCCCTGCCACATGCCTCTAGAGTCAGCCTGTTCAAACTGAAGTTCAACTGTATCCCTGTAACGCCGTTTTGCCTCTGTTACTGCTCTCCTGACGTTGTATCTTGCCGTCTTGTGTTCTTCCATGTTGCCTGTCACCAGCCCGGTGTTGTAGGCTGAGGTGCGCACTTTCAGAGCCTCACGGACGGATTTATCTACCCAGGGCTTTTGGTTTGGGTAGATTCTAATTGTGGTAGAGGGGATTGTTTCTTCTACCAGAGTACAGACAAAGTCAAGCACCGTTTCAGTGTATTCGTTAATATTGGCTGTGTTATCACGGAATACACTCCAGTCTGTGCATTCAAGCGCAGCTTGGAGTGTCTCCTCTGACGTCACAGTCCAACGCTTAACCTCTCGCGATACTACCGGCGTTCGCTTGAGAACCACTCCTTCTTTCAGGAAGGTTCGATATCAAGTCCTAGGTTGATTGGATCAACACATTCGGTTCAGTTCGACCCCTTCTCTCAAGAAGGTGAGTTCGGTATCAGGTTCTAGGTTGATTGGATCAACACATTTGGTTCGGTTCAGACGTCTCTGAGGTTATCACTAGCTAAAAGCTAGGTTTAAGGTTGGACCTTAGATGTAGCCCTTTTTCGTGAGTAACTCGTTATCTTTTCTTCTGCAATTGCAGATCAGTAAACTCTATATCAGTTTATCATTTCAGTAAACTCTATCAGTTTATCATTTCATTTCAGTAAACTCTATATCAGTTTATCATTTCAGTAAACTCTATATCAGTTTATCATTTCAGTTCGGTAGGTAAGTATTTAAACATATTAATTTAAACCTTTAAGTGTGCAGGGAATGCAAGTACCTTATTAGGTGCAACAACCCTTTAAACTCTTCCTTTGCAGGTGTAATACCAACAAAGTACCAATGGAAATATTCAAGGTTATAGGAATGCAAGTACCTTATTAGGTGAAATGACCCTTTAAACTATCTTTCTTTACAGGAGAACCATGATTCAACTATAATCAATATGTTATCAATGAGATTCAAGTATCTTACTGGGTGCATTGACCCTTTAACTCTCCCTCTTTACAGGAGAACATCAGTGGTTCAGGTATCTTATTGGGTGAATTTACCCTTTAACTCTCCCTCTTTACAGGAGAAATATCAGTAGTTCAAGTATCTTACTGGGTGCATTGACCCTTTAACTCTCCCTATTTACAGGAGAACATCAGTAGTTCAAGTATCTTACTGGGTGCATTGACCCTTTAACTCTCCCTCTTTGCAGGAGAAATATCAGTACCCATATATACAATGTGCATCAATCAAATACAAAATACAATATCAAAATACAATATCAAAAATACAAAAGATGAAATCGGGTCAAAAGCCCTTGGAAGTCCTTGTGTTCAAGTTCAATCAGTTCGTATCATAGAAAAGGATAGGTCATACCGTCCTTGGAAGTATACTCAAGTTCAATTAGTTAGTTAATTCCTTATCCACTGGGAGTGAGGAAGGCAATTCACAATCCTACCAGATTGTTGAAGCAACAGGGGGTAACAGATCAGGCTCCTATAGCCCTGATCTAGATCTGAGGTTCTTTGGATTGGCTCGCCATCTTGTGTCGGTCCGGCACACCGCCTCGTCCCGCGTGGGCACACGTGATGAGTGGTGGTCGGTCGGGACTCCTGGGAACTCTTCCCGGGGGTGGAAAAACCTGGCCTGCATAACGTAAGGTTATCATATAACCCTAGTTATATGAGTATAGCGAGCGCTCTGCTCTTTATGGAACTATCCCTTTATCCACTCTAATAATGAATAACTTTCTCCACATGCACACACCTATTCACCTCCGCCTGGCCACACCCACATCCACTTCTATATAAGCGGGGTCGTGGCCATACCATCAGAACAGGGGAGGACCCGAGCCCCCTGGACCCCCCTAGTGGAGGACGGGAGGGAATCGGATCCGACTGTGCGAAGAGGGTTTAGCACCTCAAACGCACAGGGTGAGCAGACCGTGGGACTTACCTTCTTACCCAAATCAAGAGCAGGCCCTTCCCCCCTCGGCACGCCGCTCTGAAGCACTCTACAAGAGGCTACTCCCCCACAACACTGCGGGCCAGTCGGCGTGCCGGGGAGACGACCCCCAAGGAGGTTGATCCATCAATCCAGGCAACAGGCCCCAAGAGCAGAACTCGACCTGTGCCCGGAGCACTGCGGACTAGACAGGCGCCTAAGGGGTCTACTGTGAGAACAGTATCCCGGCGGAAGGGGTGTTCGGTATGCTGTGCACCATGTCATAACCTCCACAAACCCGACCCCCCAATCCAGCGGGGTCGAGGTTCAAAGAAGAGGCTGACACAATTGGCAGACGTCATGAAAGATGCAGGGGCATACTCTCGGGCAGACAGGGTCAAGCCCGGCCTCAACCCGAGAGTCGACTCTGCTACCAACACACAGGAGAACCAACCACCCCCCTATGTTTAGTTTAACAGGAGGCGGTTGTTCCCTTAACCCACAAAGAAAACTCAGAAACATAACTGTGTGTATACACAGGCTATACAAGCAGCACAAGTGTTTCAGTTTTCAAAGGGTTAACCCAGGCCAACAGGTCGACGAGAACTAGTTCGGACCTGGGCCCGGCAGACCGGGACCTACACAGGGATGCCTAGAGGAGTTGACAACAACCTCCCCGACAGCCCCCTTCCAGCCCCGTCCTAGCAGGGAGGGAGGGGTGAAACAAATGGAGAGGGACCAAGCCCCCTAACACAGCGCAAGGTACAACACAGTATGGACCAAGCACGTCACTGTTAAGGGCAACCCGTGGTGGCATACATATGACACACACATCCACGACATCAATCCCTGCGACACCTGGCCCGACCGTCATTTTCCCCCTGGAAAAGCACAAAGTCCTTCGGGGTACCAGAACAGCAGATCTGCGCCCCCGGCGGACAACAGGTTAACTAACCTGGTCCGGCGCGACCAGAATCAGTCCTGCGTCCTAATCACGCCGCCATCCCCAGTCCTAAGAGGGGGGTAGGTACGCGTGTCGATCCAAAACATCACAGAGGGCGCCACCAAGACGGTCAGTATGCGAATGCACTGCTCCTGGTGGCCCACCTCATGGGCGTGAGACCCCTCCACCAATGTTTTGATCTACTCCGTCATCTCCCCCCGGAGATGCACGTGAGCCGTCGAGTCTAACCTAGTGCACTGGCGCTCGGTAGAGATAAAATCTCCTTCCCAGCCGCCCACATAGAAAACGCCATTTCTACGCCCTCCGCCAATTGGGCAACCAAGGCGCGCCAGCCATAAAGTGGTTCCACATGGAAAGCACCCAGGGCCAGCGCTATATGCACGTCGAGAACCCAAAACATATCGATGGCGAATTCTAATAAGAAACACCAGACAACGTTTCCTCCATGCTGTCTGGGACGAGCAGCAGGAAGCCGGCCTATAAGACACAGACACGGGTCTCATATGACGCGTCTGAGGGTAAAACCCTGTCAATCCTGCTCTTTACATAAGAGGGGAAGACAGAAGTTCCCCCAGAGAGACCTCTACATGAGTAACAATTGAAAAAGATACATGTAATAATAAGTGACCAACGGCCCAATACACACTTTAATAGAGAGCAGAGCAGAAAACAAACAGTTCTCGAATGCATCGCATCATCCAACTTTGACAATGACAGCGGTCTGCAGCACAGACCTGAAAACTCACGGATGTCTCATGGCCAATAGGAAAAACGCGCCCAGTGACGTATTCCATGGCCGGGGGGAAATCTCGTGACCCACCCATCCTAACATGGAGTGGAACCAGGGAACCCCCCCCTTCCCCCTCCCTGTGACGCGCTGACCCCTCAGCCGACAGGGAGACTGAAAGGCAGGAGGTCCCACCTCCCGGCCAATCAGTAAATTATTTAGTCCACCCCTTATGACCCCTCACCCCTGATATGATGCAACAACAAAGCAGAGCCATGACACCAGTCGTAGCGTGCTACATGAAAGCGCATTATACCTGTTAGGGTAACAGCTTCACATTCTGCATGCCAGCCACAGACGATAACCTCGTTTGTGCAAAAAACTGGCTTTACACACGGCTTCAGGCTCATGTGCGAACTTGCCACCTGAATTTTTACACCTTTACCCTAAAGTAAGAAAAACACAGACCAAAGAGAGGGGCCAAAGGCCTTGGTACAAGAGCTATCCATGTAAACTTCTGTAGGCTAACACCTAACCCAGTTGTGGACTCAATGCCACATGATACACACAACCCTCTTTCACAATAAAAAAGGCAAAAGTTCACTCTCACTATTGCAAGAGGAACGCCGTCTTTTATGACGAGAGAAGACATAAGTCCTCGACCAAGTGTTAGCTACAGGCCTTGCTAAGTCCATAATAGTGACCAAACAATTTTCAGAGAAAACTGCACTCTCCCTAAGCAAGAGCATAACCCCAGCAGTAGCTGAGGGATTACACCGTATCCCCAAAAAAATTGTGAATCAACACACGTTTTGAAAACAAAATCATATTTGGGGGGGGGGGGGGGGGGGGGGGGGGCAAACCGGGGAATCATTTCACCCACCCCCTCACCACCTCACCCCTGATACGACGCCAAAAGAAAAAACAGAGCTGTGACACCAGGTGCATGGCGCAGCAGACGAAGCACATACTCACCTGTAGCGTAAAAGCTTTACATCATGCACGCCAGCCACAGCCGATAACCTTGTTTGAAAAACAGGTTTTATCCACGGCTCTGCTTATGTGTGAAAACTTGCCACTCGTTATTTTTACCATTACCCTTAAGTAAAGAAAATAACAAGCTAAGAGAGGGCTCAGGCCCTCGATCACATGCCACTATGTACAGCGCTGCAGGTTAACACCCAGCCAGTTGTGGACTCAGCCACGTTGTCTAAACGTTACATGAACACACACACAACTTCTCATCATACAACAAAAAACCCCAGTTCATTTTTACTCACGTAAAAAATAACGCTGTTTTTAGGTAGAGAGAAAGACATAAGCCTTGGCAAATGCTAAAACCTAAGCTATACAAGACAGCGACCAAGACAATTTTCACACAGCACACGTCGTATCTCCAAATGCAGTGAAGCAACATATGTTTTGTTAAACAAAGACATCGTTATTAATCTGCTGTTGACAAAAAGTGCACTGACTTGTGTGCTGTTTGGGAACAGTTGACAATGTTTATGTAAAGGTTTTCATCAGCTCACCTGAATATGTGTTCTCAAGTTAGTGCTGGACGTGTGGGAAGTTGAGAGAGAGCAGCTTCGTTTTTGGCTGTCACAATAAACACCTAAACATTATGTTTTAGGCGTTTTTTCAGTCAAACTCATAAATTTTTCCAGATAGGGCCATGGAGAGGCATTGTTGTTCTTGACATCATCATCTTCATCAAAACCCTGGAAACATCGAATCCCTCTGCCATTTCGCGTGGACTAGTTCATGTAATCTGTTAAACTGAACCTAAGCAAAACAGAATTGCTCCACCTGCCGGCCAAATCCTCCCCCCTGACCGACCTTTCCATCACAGTCGAGAATGCAGCTGTGACCGCGTCCCCGACCGCCAAGAACCTTGGTGTTGTCCTCGACGACCAGTTGAACTTCTCTGCTCACATCACAGCGACAACCAGAACCTGCCGATTCCTCCTGAGCAACGTCAGAAGGATCCGCCCCTTCCTGACAAAAGAAGCCACCCAACTCCTCGTTCAATCAACAGTCATCTCCCGCCTCGACTACTGCAACGCACTGCTCGCTGGCCTCCCGGCCACTGCCACTAAGCCTCTTCAACTCATTCAGAACGCAGCGGCCCGCCTGATCTCAAACCTACCGAAGTCGGCCCATGTCACCCCACTTCTTAGGGACCTGCACTGGCTCCCCATTGCTGCACGAATCCGCTTCAAGGCCCTCGACCTAGCATACCGCCTACCTCCGGTCAATGGTCTCTAACTACACACCTTCAAGACCCCTACGCTCTGCATCTTCTGGCCGCCTCAGACCTACTCCTATCCAAGCTCCGGGAGGGTCATCAAAGAGAAGTCGCCTATTCTCAGTCCTTGCCCCACAATGGTGGAATGAACTACCCACCCCAGTTAGGACAGCCGAAACACGTCCAATCTTTCGCCGTCGACTAAAGACGCACTTCTTCAACCATTATCTGAATTTTAAAAAAAATTAAAAATTTTATAAAAAATAAATCTAACTCTAACTAACCGTACTGTCATGCACTTGTCCTAATAAACTAACATACACTGTAGCACTCAACACTTTGATGAGCATTGTTGCTCAGCTGATAGAGTTGTGCCCTTCCTGATGGCTTGTCGTACAGAACTTGTAAGTCGCTTTGGATAAAAGCGTCAGCTAAATGACTAAATGTAAATGTAAATGTAAATTGCATTCATTCATTCAGTGGTCTGTTTTGATTTGCACTTCCTGATTTGCGGAGCTGGAGTCCCGCCCTATCCTGCCTCTGATTGGCCTACCCGTGATGTTTTGGCCTAACCTTACCCAATCGTGAGTCGTCATACTCATATCTAAACCAACCAACCAAACATAGTGGGTTTTCTGCTGGGATTTTTTTTTCCACAAATCTTTATGTCTATTTCTCCGGATAGTAGCGTGTAGCGTTTCCTCACGCTACGTCACTACTTCGTTCTAAAAATAGCTGCACTACAGAGAACGCTACTTGGTTCAAAAGTAGCGACGCTACCGTCATGCTACTGAGAATTGTAGTTAAGCTATGTAGCGTCGCTACTTGTAGCTAGCTACTGCCCAACACTGGTTGGTTGACTTTTTTGATTACATTGGTTGCCATTTTGTCACAGGAAAGATTTTCCCAGGTATGTAATTTCATCTTTCCTTGTGACAATATTGTCACCCACTGTAACAGAGAAGCCGTTGGTCTTGCTGAGTTTGTTATTTGATCCGAAGAGAATGGACTCTGTTTTACCCAGGTGTAACGATACTGTAGTTTGTTATCAGTGAGCCAGATTCTGCCGAGTTCAGAGCTGAGGGCTTTTTCAACCTGCAACTTGTTCCTATCAGAGACCAGCAGGGCTGAGTCGTCCGCGAACAGGAAAGCTATTGTTTAAACATGTAGACCACTTATATTAACAAACAAAAAAAAGCACTTACAGGACCATTAACTCACCCACAGAGATAAAGGCGGTGGCACGCTTCGGGAATGCTTGTTTGGTGAATGCTGTTGTTGTGAATGTACAATGATCGGCGTTGTCTTTTGTAAAGTGCCCCTTTAACGTCAATTCACTCCCTCTCTCGTTTCCTGTCTCACGTCACGGTCTGAACTCACCTGAACAGCAGCATGAAACCATAACTCTCCACCGCCATGCCAATGATTGGCCAACGGCACAGCACCAGGACCACGCCCCCCAGGAAGAAGAAAGACCCACGGAACTTGTGCCTCTGGAAGAAGAAATGGGCGGTCCTCCGGAGCCCAATGATGAACGCTAGACCCGTCAGGAAAAGAACCTACGAGCAAAGGAACCAGAGGGGAAAATAATTCAGTGTCCATCCAATTTAAAGGGGCATTTTACAAGAACAATGCTGCTTTATTATGCACATCATCCGACACATAACCCAGAACTGGAGACAGTTTTGCACACATTAATTTAGTTACTGAGACCTTTTCCACCCGACGGGACCGGTACCGGTCCCAAAATGGCATCTGGTCATAAATCAATATTTTTGTGTTGCATAAAAGTTCCGATTTTAATATCAAACGTATTCAAGTATTAACATCACTAACATGTCACAAAAGCATGTAGAATGTATATTATCATCAATACGTTAGTTTAGCAATAGGTTAAAAGTGCCATTAGATAGATTTAACTTTTCGATTCGGTGAAGTCTATTGCGATAGGGTGACCATTTTGGAAATGTTTAACCGTGGGAATTGTAGTCTTTTGCCGCCATTTTGTAGAGGACATGATAGACCACTACACTTCCGCGTTACATTGAAATCGGGGAGGAGATTGCAGGGGGGCAAATGAATGAATGTGGACGAGAGCCTTGACATTAAGTGATTGCAGATACGGCTGTGGGGGTGCTAGAGACATGATCGAATAGACTTGTATGCGCCTGACTCTCCTGAACACGGCGCGAGACATTCCTAATCGATCAGAACTAAATTGGCAGCGAAAAAGACCGCTTTTAAGCATCGATTCCCCATGCACATGCGCAGATTGGCCACAGAGTGTGACGCAACGCACATCCACACTGGAATGTTCCATTAGAGGGGCATTAGAGGGGGTGTTGTGTTGTGAGAATGCTAAGATAGAATTAAATATACAGTAAAAGGAATACAGTACAAATATACAGAAGTCTACAGTAAGTGTAATATTGCACAGTGTTGTGCATTTATAATCAGTAGCTTAGGCTACATAGTAGGCTAATGACAGCCTATACTAGTTTAGCAGGTGCTGGTATAGACTAGTAATGTTGATTTTCAGTCATCTATGAAATTTTTTGCCTAGATATACCGTATATCTAGGCAAAAAATGTCATATATGTCATATATTATACGTCTATACCAGCACCTGCTAGACTAGAATTAACATTCCAGTGTGGATGTGCGTTGCGTCACACTCTGTGGCCAATCTGCGCATGTGCATGGGGAATCGATGCTTAAAAATGGTCTTTTTCGCTGCCAATTTAGGAATGTCTCGCGCCGTGTTCAGGAGAGTCAGGCGCATACAAGGCTCTCGTCCACATTCATTCATTTGCCCCCCCCCCCGCAATCTCCTCCCCAATTTCAGAATCCCGGAAGTGTTGCGGTGGTCTATAGCTGTCGATCAGCATTGGAATTTTTCCGAACTACACTTCCTGGAAGATTATATCGGGTTCAAGGTTCAGAGTTCTGTATGAATTATTTCAATAACTGTTATTATTCGGGATAATAAGCCACAAAAGGTAACGTTTTTGACACATTTTTAAACGCAGTTAGTTTCTCTTCCCTATTGTTAACATGTAGGAACAATTAGATCTGAAATTAGTTTCAAAACGGTTGCACTGTGGGGAACATTTTAAAGTACAGTAGATTTCATTATCTGTTTTTATGCATGCCTGGTGATACTAAATCCAAATTGAACTCGGGCATTTGAAAGATAATATATGTATATATATATATATATATATATATATATATATATATATATATATATATATATATATATATATATATATATATATATATATATATATATATATATATATATATATATGTATATATGTATATATATATATATATATATATATATATATATATATATATATATATATATATATATATATATATATATATAAATGTGCGAATTGGCTATAATAAGGTAATTTATAAGCATCGTATTCTATATTCTATAATAATATTTCAAATTGCATTGGTCCGGATGGGAGAATTCAGTACTATATCTACAGAACCTTCGGTTTAGAGGGTACTGAACGAGATCAGCGGCAGTTTTTAATGTTTGGTCATTATTAGCATGGTGTTATTCATTGTCAAATATGCAAAGAAAAATCATAATTCATATTCTCCTTTGTTTCATCACAATTTAAGCAAGCCTAGTAATAGACACAATATTTCTGACATTGTGAATACATTCCCTGAGGTCCATAGATGTCCCTAGATACCAAGAATATGCAAATGGACCTTGTAGAAGTGGAGCAATATTCCATTTACCTAGGTATTTTAGGCGAAAATATTCCACGGTGGAACAGGTTAAGGACTCTTTGAATAATGTCCTCCAGTGATGTCATCTGAGGACACTGAATCCTTGTGTTAATTATTTACAGCTCATTGAAATGATGATTAACCAATATCAACTTCAACCTCTCTGTCTCAAATTATTTCAGACTTTAATCTAATGAATGCCTTCTGGTATGTATTGAAGGTGCAAGACCATCACTATATCCTGTATATTATGGTATGTATTGAAGGTGCATTAGGACCATCACTACTGTATATCCTGTGTATAGGGAAGTAGTCTGACGTCACTGGTTGTTCCATCCGTATAAGGATTTATCATTGGGAAAATGGATTATCGGCTATTGTAACAATTCTGCCGCATAGAAATTGAAAAGCTTTCCATTTTTGCACAAAATGAGTTCCCTTCTATCACAAATGTTTGGTTGAAATTAAATTTGGCGATTATTTTTTTATGATTAATTGCGAATATTTTCATGTTGAGCTAATAGATTGTGGATCAATAAGCACAGAAAAGTACACCATGCAAATGTTAATGCTTTATTTGTTTTAAACGAGACGATTTAGAAATGGGCAATGGGGAAATACATTGTGTTGGACAGAGGGTGGAACACGAAAAACGGCAATGACGTAACCACTGTACACCTCCCTATTGAAGGTGCAATAAGATAGGATAGAATAGAAGTACTTTATTGATCCCGAGGGAAATTCAGCACCACAGATCGCTCACAATGAACATTCAGTTAGTCAAAAATAAGAATAAGAATACAAATAAAAAATAGTCAGAGATATACATTCTAAAATCACTACAGTATATCCTGTATATTCTGGTATGTACTGAAATAAAAATGCTGGTACTGTGAATGACCCTGTATATTCTGGTATCGTGGATGACCCTGTATATTCTGGTATCGTGGATGACCCTGTATATTCTGGTATCGTGGATGACCCTGTATATTCTGGTATCGTGGATTACCCTGTATATTATGGTATCGTGGATTACCCTGTATATTATGGTATTGTGGATTACCCTGTATATTATGGTATTGTGGATTACCCTGTATATTCTGGTATGCATTGATAGGTGCATTAGGAACATCACTATATCTTTTGCTTCTCATGTTAACAAGGCTCAGCTGAGCAAAACTGCTCAAAGCTACAGTATCAGAAGTGGAAAAGCAACAACAATTATCTTTTTGTGAGACCAGGAAACAAAACACTCAGGTGACACATAGAACTCGACTCTCTTCTTAGATGTAGAGCTGAATTTATTATCCATAAGACTATAGGATCAATTATTACTTTAATAATGACCTAGTCATCTCCTTGCTCAGCGGTTCGATTCCTGCTCTTCCCGGGCAGCGTGTCGAAGTGTCCTTGAGCAAGACACTTAACCCTTAATTGCTCCTGATGGTTGGCACCTTGCATGGTTGCCTCTGCTGTTGGTTTTACCATACATTTAACCAAAGGAATCGTTTTTTTTTATTCTTACCGTACAGTTTTACATGTATTTTCTCTTCTTTTTTTCTTTTTTACTTTGTATAATATTGCTGATGATGATCATGTGAATGTAAATACCAGGCAACATTGAAAATAAGGGCTACAACTCAATGTAATTTCGATTTTAAATAAAGATTGAATGAATTAATGATTTAGTCAGATTTGGTTTACTGAATGAGAGATCTCTTATCAAACAAGTAATTTATCTACCAGGTCCTTGTTTTTCTTTTTCAAATTAATCATAAATGTACAGAGGCATGGCTGAGTCAAGATCATTGGGTCTCATTCCCGAACGAAGTTACGACAAAAAATTTCGTCTTAGCCAGATTTCGGCCCATTTAAGACATATTAGGGCTGGGAGTGGGAGTCCCCAAATTTTCCTGAGATCAGATTTGATCGTGGCTGAGAGCAGATTTAAGAGTGCTGAGGAGCACTCTTAAATCTGCTCTCAGCCACGATCAAATCTCATGATTGATTGACTAATTTAAAATTTCATTATGACTTGACAGACTGTGTTCTCATAGTGATTCCTTCACGTCAACGCTACAGGCCTCCTTGGAATTAATTACTTAATCATAATTAAAATAAATATGACAATATTTGTACGATAAGAAATTACGCATTTGATGTCGGAAAAATAAATAATATGGATTCATCTGATCACAGGGCAGCTGCAGCTGATTTCAATCAATCAATCAAAGCTTAACCATATCTGAACCAACTATTTTGGACAAATGTATAATTACTTTAATTACTCAGATATTCAAACACAATTATGTAATTATTGTGAAATAATAATAATAATAATAATAATAATAATAATAATAATAATAATAATAATAATAATAATAATAATAATAATAATAATAATAATAATAATAATAATAATAATAATAATAATAATAATAATAATAATAATAATAACCTGCGGCGTCCCCCAAAGTTCTGTCCTCGGCCCCACCCTCTTCACTCTATATATGCTCCCCCTTGGTCGTGTCATCAGCCGGCATGGATATCCTTCCACTGCTACGCTGATGACACCCAACTCTACCTCAGGACTGCCCCACTTCCCTCTGCCCCCCTACCGTCACCACCATCATCACCTTCATCCACACTGACCACCTGACTTGAGGAGATAAAGGCGTGGATGAGTCACAATTTCCTACAACTAAACAGCGCCAAAACAGAACCCATTTTAATCTGCACCCCACACCAAACCAAATCATCCCCAATAACCAGCATCACCTTTTCCAGCCAGAACCTCCCCCTCTCACCTGTAATAACGAACCTGCACTGTAAGAAAAGAAGCTGCAAGAAAGCGGTAAATGTCTGGCATCAATGGTTGCCAAATACTTACTGTCAAATTACAGTAAAATCAAATACATTTACACATTACAACCTTTATTTAATGGTTAATATTTTGATAAAAGGTAATTTACTGTATTTGTATGGCATTTACTGTCAGGATCCTAGGCCCGGTCCTGGCTGGACTGGGCAGGATGGTAACGTTGGGCAGTACTCTCCACCTAACTTTGGGCAATGCCCTCTATCTGACATTGGCCCTCGGCCTGACATTGGCGCCCTACCACCCTCTAGTGGTGACAAACAATCGGTGCGCTCCAGTACACTGGACATCCTGACTACTGTGTTAACTATAATTAATAGTTTGATTAATGTGGTGTCATGGTGTGTACTGTCATTGTCTTTCCCTTCCCTGGTGTGATGTCATACACTGTTTTGGGTTGTTAGGAGTTGCTTTTGTGTTTAGTTGTGTTTAGTTGTGCTTTGCTTATTGTCTAGGTGTTGTTTGTGATTCTGTGTTGGCCAGGTGTTCTTAATTGCTAATTAGTCGGGGTATTTAGGTGTCTGTCTGTCTCCCCTTCGTTGTGGCGACATTCCTCCAGTTACCCCCTGTTCCTCCACGTCGTGTCGCACCGTTCTCCCTCTAGTAAGTCTTAGTGTTTGTTGTTTTTGTATTGTGAAGTTTGTTATTTAGTTTCTGTATTCTCCTTGTATTGCACTGGATTCTACAGTAAACACCCTTCTCCAAGCTTCACTCCTCGCCTCTGCCTCCTCCATTCCTTCCCTTTCTGTATTATTGCATTCAACCTAACCCCATCGTGACAATTTACACTTAAAGTAGAAAAACAAAAGTAATCTGTAAAATAATACAGTGAATTTCTTGTGAAAAAACATAATTTTTTTACAGTGTGGGCATAAAAATTAACCCCCACCTGACATTTGACTCCCACATTAAGCACCTGTGCAAAACCTCATTCTTCCACCTTAGAAACATAGCAAGACTCCGTCCCACACTCACCCTGCCAAATGCGGAAAAGCTCGTTCACGCCTTTGTCTCCTCATGGCTTGACTACTGCAATGCACTGCTCATTGGGATCCCTAGCAAGAGCATCCAGAAACTCCAACACATCCAGAACTGTGCTGCTAGGATCCTGATGAGAGTGCGGAAATATGATCACATCACACCCATACTCCATTCCCTACACTCAGTGGCGGCTCGCCACTGGTGGCGCTATGGGCGCCGACCCACCTGTTAAATGAGAGAATAAGAAAAAAAAAAACTTTTTTGTTTTTTGTTTTATAGCCCTATAAATAATATAAACATGTTTAAAATGAATAATATTTACTCGTTTTAAGTATGTTTGTATTTCCAATGCACAATATAACGTTATTATCTAAATAAAAAAAACAGCGTTTTCATGGGCAGGAAGTGACGTTTTCTTTTATTTTTTCGTATTTCTCGCCCGGGCAATAAGCGATAGCGCTCTGACTGCGCGTCACAGTTTGATCGCTGTCTCCGTCACAGCCAATCAGTGCATACGGCGTTGTGCGTTGAAATATGACTATTATGTTGGAATCCGAGCGCTATTTGAAGCGGTCTAGGCAGCAAAAGTGAACTTCCGTGAAGAATTTCCATAGCCGCATTTCGCGGAGACGCTCTCTGATTGGCCGACGCGATGCCAGTTTTTTTCCATAGCCGCATTTCTCGCGCCAGGAGGAGGTATCTTATCACAGCAAGTCAGCAAGTTCAGTCTACTCGTCAACAACAGCAACTACACTACTACAGTTCACAATAGAGAAAAAGAAAAGACGCCTTCGGTTTATTCAAGGACTGAGTATTTTCATTTCGATTTATAGTTAGCTAAAGCTACCACCATGGAATTGGATAATTCTGTTAAATCCATCAAATCAACACCGTTTGAAAGACGGACAATGCAAGAAAAAAAAGACTTGAAACTACTTGGACCACACCAACCTGAGATCCGGATGGACATCAACACAGGCTGGATGGACAATGCCATGGAGTGGATATACTTTATCAACAAGCCAACAACAAGGTAGATTAGCGATCTTAACTCTAGTTTAATACATGATACGTTGTCTACTGATGCCGCCTAACGTTACAGCTACTGCTAGCTGTTAGCTCCGTTAGCTTAGCTGGCCACTTAGAAGTGCATGGAACGGAGTAACGTTAACGTTTAAACGTTATGTCGAGGTCATACAATACTACAGTCGACATAAGGTTAACGTTACCCCGTTTCCATGAAGTGTTTAAATAGCAGCAATCTTGTTGAAAATGTAACTACTAAAATGCTCTCTGATGCTGCTGATGCATAATGAATGAATGGTGAGTTGTTTAAAATGACAACATACATGTGTTAATTATTTGATTTGATTGATCCGAGAGACAGAGAGATCGTCTATGTTTGAATGAATGAGAACTTTATTAACAGATTGCAGAATGGGTACAATACAGTACGGCTCAATACACACAATTGTTAAGGGGATGCAGACCAGAGAAAGACGTTTGTCTTGTTTACATCAGGGTCCCAGATTTTCGATTCATATCGATAGTTTAATAGCTAGCCTTGGCTCGTTTAACAATATCCAAAATATGTGTACAGCCCTGTACTCATACTGAAGTTATTCTTGGTATATAATAGGTCTGATTGTGTAACGAATCGATTCCACGTCGCGCTGTGTGTGAGAGAGAGAAGGAGAGAGGGAGAGATCTGCCTGTGTTTGTAGACGGGCGTGTTTTGTTTCTAACTTTTCTATTTATATATTGTGTTTCAAGTTGTGAATTAGAGTCTAGACTATACTTTATTTGACTGGTTGTGTGTTGTTGTAGTAACAGCTGAGCGACTCGTTCATAAGAGCCGATTCATTGCCGTGAGCGTGAGTCGAATCACAAGTGTTGCGTGGTACTGTACTGTACTGTACAAAATATTTGGTATAGCGCCCCTAGTGGCGAAAACCGACCGGCCGCCACTGCCTACACTGGCTCCCTGTCTCCTCCAGGTTTGAATACAAGGTCTCCCTCCTCACCCATCAGTGCATCCACAGCAACGCCCCCTCCTATCTAAAAGAGCTTATCGCTCCCCCGACCTCCACCTGCTCCCTCCGCTCTGGACACTCAAACACACTCCAACCCATATGCAGGACACACCTCTGCACCATGGGTGACCGGGCCTTTTGCTCAAATGCTCCTCGACTGTGGAATGACCTCCCCGACCAACTGAGAGCACCACAGTCCGTTGAGGTTTTTAAAAGGGGCCTAAAAACATTTCTTTTTAACAAGGCATTTGCCTGAATTATTCTTTTACTTTTAATTTTACTTCTATTAATTTTTATTATTATTATTATTATTTAATTTTTATGTTCTTCCATTTCATTGGTTGTTTTATTCATTTTAATTGTTTTTATTCATTTAACTTTTTATCTTTATCTCCTGTAGCACTTTGAGATTTTCACAAATATAAAGTGCGGTACAAATAGAATTTATTATTATTATTAAATGATTGAAAATAATTATTATTTAATGCCTTCTGTGGAATTTGTATTTCTTATTTGTTACATATCTGTTTTAATGATTAATTATATACATTTGAAAGAATGCAGGTCAACATGCAATATATCCCATTGATTGGTATACAATGGGACAGACCTTTGTTTGATATAGCTATAAACCTGCATTCCTTTGAATATATCATTAATCAATTAAACTTATATTGAAATACATTATATAGCCTAGTATACACCAACACTGAAATGACAGTGGATAAATAAATAAATAAATAAGAACTAAAGCTAATCGTGTGGAAATAGACTGCTTTAATATTCCATAAGTCTTGTGTGCGCCAGTATAGCCTACGTGTCTAATGAATGAACAGTATATAGGCTTATATTATTCTAATTACTTGTTTCATTAGGATTTAGTAGATACTATATATATGCTCTGCCCTACGTACAGTATAAGTACAGTCTGTACTTATACTGTACATAGGGCAGAGCATATAGTATCTACTAAATCCTAATGAAACAAGTCATTAATGGAATAATAAGCCTATACTGCGTTCATTCATTACGCGCGTAGGCTATACAGTACTGCGTGCGTACGTGAACGGGGACGCGCATTCGCGTTTGAGACATGGTGCCATTCCCCAACGCAGATATCTCAGGTGCGAACATTTGAGACACTTAAGACATATTACCAGCGTGTTGAGGACTCAGAGTGAACTTGTCATTGATTCTGTCTCAGTCAGTTCCAAAATAAGTCTTCCAAGAGAACTCGTTGGAAAATATTGGGGAATGAAACCCATTGAGTGACAGAGCTGGAGCTCGACTGATTGACGAGGATACATTTATTGAAAATGCCTAGGGGTCATTTGACCCCTTGTCGGCTGTGCTAGTGTTCATTTCAGATATTGATTGTGTGTTTTTAGTCAACGGTGAAATATTGGTCGGGTTCCGGCTGTCCTAACTGTGGTGGGAAGTTCGTTCCACCATTGTGGACCATCGCAAGGACCGAGAATAGCCGGCTTCTCATTGATGACCCTCCCAGAGTTTGAATAAGAGTGGGTCTGAGGCGGCCAGAAACATTTTGGAACCCCAACCATATTTCTTGTTTACCAATGATGATGATGATGATGATGATGATGATGATGATGATGATGATGATGATGATGATCGGTAGAGTCTTCTCTCAGCATAATCCATGCTGTTCCTCGTACTAGCCCCCTCTAGTTAGCCACAAACCAATGCAAAGTCAATGGGGTCACGCTCCTGTCTGTAAAAGCTGACTGAGGCTCACTGAGATCTACTCTGAGCACAGTGGAGTACATTTCAGTGAGCCTCAGTCAGCTTGTACAAACAGGAGCTTGACGCCATTGACTTTGCATTGGTTTGTCCAACTATCCAGAGCTAGTGTGAGGAACAGCATGGATTGTGCTGAGAAAGGACTCTACTGATCAACACCATCATTGAGTTCCAAAATCATCAGAACTATCCCTTTAAGCTTTTTTCCATGTTAACTTAACTCAACTAGTGGGACGGATTATGTCCTCTACTCACCTTTAATCGTATTAAAATACTTATTAAAATAAAAAAATGTAATACCTTTGTTGGATGTTTATAAATTGAATTGCATTGTATGAAATGTGATATCTATCAATAAACCTTGATACTTGATTGATTGACAGATTGATTGATTGATTAAATAGTCATTCCCTTGACAACATCATCCAACTTCTATGCAAGCCACCTAAGGTGTACAAAAGAGCAATGACCACGAAACACTAGGCAAGGCCCTTTCTCTCCGTTCAGGTTGTGTCTGTCACACAGTAGACGTGACACGTAGCAATATGTCTCATCATACTCACATTCCCAAACGCCAACAAGACAGAGTCAAAGTACAGCAACACGCCGAACAGCAGAAAAAACAGGCCGAATCCCATCAGGCCGACGCCAACCTCTGGAACACACAGACACCAGGCAAGAGAACGGTGAGAGATCGGCAACCGCGTGGTTTACTCGTCAACACGGTTCCCAGGGAAGACCTCCCATGTCCAGCGTTGATATCCATGTGGTATTTTACACAGCGGGTTCCAGGTCTCTCAGGACGACAGATCAATATTCAAGTTGCTGCAGCGTGTTGTCGACTCTGTCAATCACTATGAGGGACTGTGGCTGGTCGGTGATTGCTTGGAAGCGTTATGGTTGGGGGGGGGGGGGGGGGGGGGTCGAGAACTTACTCTGAAACTCTGTGATTTCCATCATGATGGTCCTTTATTTCTTCCCAGGAATCTCCCCTCTGTTCTCTCTCCCTCGCTCAGGAATCTCCCCTGCTCTCTCTCTCTCACTCTCAGTGATGTCGTCCCCTGTACAGGTGACCTTTGAGCTTTGATCTCACACGTGTTCCTGGTGAACTATTAACCAGACAAGGAGCAAATCAAACTTGGAGAAGGACTCCCTCAGTCAGTGACCACTCTCGTGGCAAGAGTCGTCTACACAGCGAACGTCGTCAACAGCCACTCAAAGAGAATGAATGGATTAGGCACGTTGTCATAAACTGTGCGGGATGAATGCAGCTGTGTCAGTGTAGTTTCTTATCTTTAAAGGTAGAATCTCTAATGGCGTCAAACAGCGACCTCTAGGCAAAAGAGCCCCGCTTGGTACTTCACTGTTTAAATTTTTTAGTTTTTGTCTGATGTGTGGGTTGGAGTTGAGAGGGGATGGGGATGGGGGGGAGGGGGGTGCTATTACTGGCCACATCTTCTGCCAAGAGAAGTCTGGAGGAATTCAAAGTATAATAAGTTACTCATTTCCAACCCACACATTTGACCAAAACAAACAAATTTAAACAAAGCGCAATATCAAGTGGCTTCGCTGTTTGACGGCATCAACGTTTATATATCAGCTTCTGGATGATGATGCTTTCATTACCCTGTGGTATTTAGTGTTTATAATAATAATAATAATAATAATAATAATAATAATAATAATAATAATAATAATAATAATAATAATAATAATAATAATAATAATAACAATAACAATAACAATAACAATAAAAATAAAAATAAAAATAAAAATAATAATAATAATAATAATAATAATAATAATAATAATAATAATAATCATAATCATAATCATAATCATAATAATAATAATAATAATAATAATAATAATAATAATAATAATAATAATAATAATTTATTATAATAACAATAATAATAATAATAATAATAATAATAATAATAATAATAATAATAATAATAATAATAATAATAATAATAATAATAATAATAATAATAATAATAATAATAATAATAATAACTTGATTTTGTATAGCACATAAAACCCAAGTTCCCTTTACATAGGACGAAAAACAACAATAACAAACATGGTAGACAGACACACAACATTCAATGTAGGAAGTTAGGGGTCAAAGGCCATGTTGAAGAGGTGAGTTTTGAGGAGTTTTTTGAAGGAGTCCAGAGTTGGGGCGTTGCGGAGTTCTGCGGGGAGGGAATTCCAGAGGGTGGGAGCTGCCACGCTGAAAGCTCTGTCCCCAAAGGTCCGTAATCTGGTTCGGGGAATGGAGAGCTGGTCACGAGGATCCGAGGATCGCAGGGGCCGTGACCTTTGACCGGTGTGGGGGTGGACAGTGAGGTACTGAGGTGCCAGAGCATGGAGGGACTTGTAAGTGAGCAGGAGGGTTTTGTAGGTGATGCAGGATTTTATGAGGAGCCAGTGGAGGTGGATGAGGGTGGGGGTGATGTGTTGCCAGGGTTTGGTGCGTGTGAGAACCCTGGCAGCTGAGTTTTGAACATACTGGAGCGGAGCCTGTCCAGGGTTTTGCTTGGAACCCCGGACAGGACCCCGTTGCAGTAGTCCAGGTGGGAGGTGACGAAGGCAGGGCTGGACTGGAACCAAAAATCGGCCCTGGCATTTTTGGCCCAGACCAGCCCACCATAATCGGTCGGACACCACCCACCAGTACACCATCCTTGCGGGCCCCTTAAATATGCGTGCTGTTCCATCTTATTTCATTTGATACTAACTACTCAGTTCATACAGATTTCAAGTATTCAAATATCAATGATGAATATTGCATAAGGTTTACACAGTTAATAGATAGTAGTAGTAGTAGTTTATTTCTTTTCAGTCATCATCACACACAGTACAATATACATAATCATTTATCAATATTTGATTATTTACAGTGACTGAAAAAGGTACAGACTGAAGCATAGTGCTTATATGTGCCTGTCCTATATTCTTACCAAAAAAATACAAATTGTTTTACTCCAAAACAGTATTCTAAAGAAAAGAAAAAAAGCAAGCAAAACAGTATTTTTCACCCTTGTAGTTTTTCAAAATGTAGCTTTACAAAGAAAATACAAAAATGTAGATTCCAAAACAGTATTCTAAAAGAAAAAAAAGAAAACAAAACAGTGTTATTCACCCTTGTAGTTTTCAAAAATAGCTTTACAAACCTTTTTCTTAAAAACCAAAATCGAATGACTCATTCTTAACTGTATATCCGCATTGTTCCACAATTTAACCCCAATAATAGAAATACACCTCATTTTAATCCCTTTTTTAGCTTTCTGAACAGTAAATTTACAAATATCTCTCAAATCATATTTTCTTTCATGTGTTGAAAAAAACCTTTGCACCCCATCTTGGAGTAACTTTGCTTTAGCTCTGTACATTATTTGCATAGTTTTATAGTAAACCAAATCATAAAATTTCATAATATGAGACTTTATAAACAATGGATTTGTGTGTTCATAGTAACCAGCCTTGAAAAGGTTCCGAATGGCCCGCTTTTGCAGTACGACTATTGGATTTACTGTATTTTTAAATGTCGACCCCCATACTTCCACACAGTAAGAAATGTAAGGAAGTATAAGTGAGCAGTAAATTATGTGCAAGGCTTTGTAGTTTAATATATCCTTACATTTATACAATATTGCTACTGACTTAGATATTTTTCCTTGAATATAGTTAACATGTTGTTTCCATGTTAATTTCTGGTCAATAACTACCCCTAGAAATTGTATCTCAAAGACTCTTTCTATTTGTACATCACATATTTTTAACTCTATTTCCCCCTCTATTTCTTTTCGATTTCCAAAAACCATAAATTTAGTTTTCTTAATATTGAGAGACAATTTATTAACATCAAACCAAGTTTTGAGAGTTTCAAGCTCTCTTTCAATAGCAGGCAAAAGTTCCTTTAAATTACTTCCTGAGCAATATAAATTTGTATCATCTGCTAAAATAACAAACTTTAACAGTTCAGCAACATTGCACATGATGATGAGATGATTACAATTAACTGGTACATTCAGGTCCAGAATTGTTGAAATTCCCTGACAAAAATGTACAAAAAGCTGTACAATTTAAACAATACCATACTGGTAATGAGCAAATAGTTGTTTATTCAATGAATGCATGGAGCTGTTCCATCTTATTTCATTTGATACTAACTACTCAGTTCATACAGATTTCAAGTATTCAAATATCAATGATGAATATTGCATAAGGTTTACACAGTTAATAGATCACCTTCTTGTTCTATATTCATGTTTGTGAGAGACCAAAATCCAAAATGGCTGCTGTGGAAATAAACTTTTTAATGGTTTGACCTACAATGATGCACAATACATGTTACCAGCCCCCTCTCAGTCATGTACCAGCCAGCCCCCTCTCAGTCATGTACTAGCCAGCCCCCTCTCAGTCATGTACCAGCCAGCCTCATCTCAGTCATGTACCAGCCTCCTCTCAGTCATGTATACCAGCCCCCTCTCAGTCCTGTATACCAGTCCCCTCTCAGTCATGTACCACAGCCCCATCTCAGTCATGTACCAGCCCCCTCTCAGTCATGTACCAGCCCCCTCTCAGTCATGTATACCAGCCCCCTCTCAGTCATGTACCAGCCCCCCTCTCAGTCATGTACCAGCCCCCTCTCAGTCATGTACCACAGCCCCCTCTCAATCATGTACCACAGCCCCCTCTCAGTCATGTACCAGCCCCCTCTCAGTCATGTACCACAGCCCCATCTCAGTCATGTACCACAGCCCCCTCTCAGTCATATATACCACAGCCCCCTCTCAGTCATGTACCACAGCCCCATCTCAGTCATGTACCAGCCAAAGCTGTAAAGGAATGTGAATCCCTACCCACATTCAAAACCGCTCTTAAAGAGCACCTACGGGAGGCTGAAATTCGGAACTGGCCACCGTAAATGTCCAAACCCCCCCACCCCCTGCTAATAGACAGTCTCCTCCCCACCGCATGTATATATTCTCTCCCCACCGTATGTATATTTCTCTTCCACCCACCCACCCCCTCCTAATGTACAGTCTCCTCCCCACCCCACCGTATGTATATATTCTCTCCCCACCATATGTATATTTCTCTCCCACCCACCCACCCCCTCCTAATGTACAGTCCCCTCCCCATCATATGTATATACTCTGTCAGGATCTATGGGTAACAGTACTGTATATTTGCATATCGTATATGTCACAAATGTAACAGTACTAAATACCTGTATGTCATGTATGTCCCTATGCCATAAATGTCATGTATGTTGTGTATGTCATAAATGTCACTATGAATTGAAAATGGGGGACCCTGATGTAAACAAGACAAACGTCTTTCTCTGGTCTGCATCCCCTTAACAATTGTGTGTATTGAGCCGTACTGTATTGTATCCATTCTGTAATCTGTTAAATAAAGTTTTCATTCATTCATTCATTCCTCTCAGTCATGTACCACACGACTGGCAGGGGGGGGGGGAGGGGTGCTTAGTAAGAGGTGTGATTGGGCCAGCCCAGTGTTAGTCAGTACCAATACATGGTACCAGCCCCCTCTCAATCATGTACCAGCCCCCTCTCAGTCATGTACCAGCGAGCCCCCTCTCAGTCATGTACCAGCCAGCCCCCTCTCAGTCATGTATACCAGCCCCCCTCTCAGTCCTGTATACCAGCCCCCTCTCAGTCATGTACCAGCCCCCTCTCAGTCATGTACCAGCCCCCTCTCAGTCATGTACCACAGCCCCCTCTCAGTCATGTACCAGCCCCCTCTCAGTCATGTACCATCCCCATCTCAGTCATGTACCAGCCCCCTCTCAGTCATGTACCATCCCCATCTCAGTCATGTACCACAGCCCCCTCTCAGTCATGTACCAGCCCCCTCTCAGTCATGTACCAGCCCCCTCTCAGTCATGTACCATCCCCATCTCAGTCATGTACCACAGCCCCCTCTCAGTCATGTACCACAGCCCCCTCTCAGTCATGTACCACAGCCCCATCTCAGTCATGTACCAGCCCCCTCTCAGTCATGTACCACAGCCCCCTCTCAGTCATGTACCACAGCCCCCTCTCAGTCATGTACCACAGCCCCATCTCAGTCTTGTACCAGCCCCCTCTCAGTCATGTACCTGCATGACTGGCGGGGGGTGCTTAGTAAGATATGTGATTGGGCCAGCCCAGTGTCAGTCAGTACCAATGGGCCGCTGTCCCAGCCTAGTAGTGGGCCGGTCGTTTACCAAACGAAAAGAAAAAAAAAGTAATTTTTTTTTTTTTTTTTTTTTTATTATTGCAAAACAAAAATTATTAAAAGTCAGTACTCAACACACAATGCATAATGAAACTTTCAGTAAAGGTGGTTAAAATATATGCAAGTACAGAAACAAGATAAAACAAAAATAGTCTATAATAACATTTTAACCGTATACAGTGTATATCCAGCGAAATTACAATTATATAAATGTTAGTATATAATATACCCCTAATACCTATTTTCTAAAACCCTACACACATATGCTCCAGCTCGAACCCCCCCCTCCCGGACCCCCTCTTGGATAGTACCTCCATTATCCCTCACTCCTAACCAGACACTACCATTATAAGCTAGCTTTTATTCTCTCCACCACTTCTAACCACATTGACATTTTGGATTCATTGAGACCCAGAATTCTTGCTGTAGATATTTCTTGATATATCACATCGAGATATGTAAGAAACCACACTTTTCGGCACATTTTTTCCGGTTGAAACCAACGTGATGCGATCAGTTTTTTAGCTACTGTGATACCCGATAAAACCAATCTCTTTAGTTGTGGATTCACTGCAAACTCAAAAACATCATTCAATAGTAATACCGAGGGGTGTACAGGTATATTCCAAGATACGAGTATTGATAATTGTTGGGACACACATCTTTCCAGAATGCCTTAACTGGTGGGCAGTCCCAATACATGTGCATAAATGTTCCTTCGTCCCCATTTGTACATTGGGAGCATTTGGAGTCTTGTTTAAGCCCCATTTTGCACAGCCTTATAGGAGTCAAGTATGTCCTGTGAATATAGTTCAGATTGATTTGTTGATGATCCGGGTTCCTTGATGTAAGTCGGACATTTGCCCAGGCTCCTTGCCAATCAAAGTCATTTTCCAGGTCTGGTATATCCCTCCTCCAGACAGTGTCTAGTTGAAGGGTTTCATACGAGGACGTTAGTAATTGATAATAAAAACCTGATACAAAACCTCCCAATGTTTCTCTTTCATAGAAAAATTTGTGGTATCTGTGGTGTTCAATTGGTATGAGTAATGGAACACCGTGAGACCTCAGACAAAGTCGTAACTGTATGTAAAAAAGCCATGTGGACTCGGTGAGGTTAAACTTTGTGCATATTTCGACATAACTACAGAGGCCCTGGTTATTAAAAATATCCCCTAATGAGTGTATGCCTTGCTCTTCCCATATAGGGAATCTTATAGGGCGTTTTCCCATTAAGAGTGCATTGTTATTGAATATGGGAGTGTGATTATGCCATTCTTGAGGGTTAGGATATTTCTTTTGTGTTTCCCGCCATGTTCTGATTGCATGGGTAATTATTGGGCCAAATTCTCGCTCACAATGCTTGATTGAAAGTTTAGTGTGTGCTATGTCTTTCAGTCTCTGTGGGGCTACTATGTTTTCTTCTAATTCTCTCCAAGATACCAAAGCCTGGGGGTCAAACCATATCTTCAGTGGTCTTAATGTGAAGGCCTTAAAATATTGTAAAAAATCTGGAACTGCCATGCCACCGTCTGCTTTATTTCTCTGTGCGGTGGATCTTTTTATGCGAGGTGGTTTGTTATTCCAAATAAATTTGTATGTGGAGGTTTGTAATCTTTTCCAGTAGCCCTCTGGAGGAGGTAACGGAAGCATTGAGCTGAAGAAATTGATTCTTGGTAATACATCCATCTTAACTATTGTACTGAGTTTTTAAGTTTTGCCCACCTGTCCAGGTCGTCTTTGATTTTGTTCTGTATTTTTGTGTAATTGTGCTTCACCGTTTGTCTTATGGTGGGAAATATTTCCACACCCAAGCATCTAAAATGTTTGACCATGGGTATCGCACCTGGGAGGGTTGTGTCTTTTTTTGCACTGATGTTAAGAGGAAGAAAAGCCGACTTAGGCCAATTTATTTTAAATCCCGATAAATCACCAAAGTTCTCTATCAACTTGAGTATATGCGGCAATGTGTTGTTGGGGTTTTGCATGAACAATATTACGTCGTCCGCATATAAACAAATTTTATGTTGTGTGCCCTTGATTACTATTGGTTCTATGTGTTGGGATTGTCTTATAAATTGTGCTAAAGGTTCTAATGATAGATCGAATAGTCCGGGACTAAGAGGGCAACCCTGTCTGGCTGAGCGTGATACCGGAAAGATATCGGAGATGAATGTGCCTGTTGTAATCCTGGCCGATGGGTCCTTGTATAGTACTTTAATCATATCAATGAATCCTTTTCCTAACCCCATCCTTTCTAATACTGCCCATAGAAACGACCATTCCAACCTGTCAAATGCTTTCATAGCATCCAGGGATAGCATCGCCTTAGGTGTGGTGTCCTCTTTGTCTGCGTCTAGTACGTGCAGTATTCGCCTTATGTTATCATTGATCAGGCGACCTTTTATGAAGCCTGTTTGGTCCGGATGAACTAAAGACGTCATATGCTTTTGCAATCTGATGGCTAATATCTTAGAGTACAGTTTGACATCGGTTCCGAGGAGGCTTAAAGGTCGGTAACTACCGCACTCAGTGGGGTCTTTGTCTTTTTTGTGAAGAACTGAAATGAGTGCGATATTTTGGTGTTTATGGAAGCTTCCCTCTTTGACTGAGTATAAGATCATATTTAGTAATAAGGGTCCAAATATGTCCCAGCAAGAAATGTACATTTCTGATGGGATACCGTCAATTCCCGGAGCCTTGCCGTTTTTCATTCCGGATATGGCCTTCTTGAGTTCTTCTAATGTGATCGGTGCTTCTAACTGTTTAGCGTCGTCCTCCGAAAGTTTAGGGAGAGTAATTTGATTAAGATATGTGTCTAATTTGTCTTGATCAAAGGTCGTCTCTGAATTATACAAATCGGAGTAGAATTCTTTGAATGTATCATTTATTATTTTGGGTTCTGTTACTAGAGCTTGTTGTTTCCTAATGGCAGTTATATCTGCAAATTTTGCATTAATTCTTAGTCGCATGGCTAATAGGTGACTAGGTTTAGATCCTTGGAAGTACTGCTGTTGTCTTGTGCTGCGTATTTGCAATTCCGATTTTTGTCTGTATATTGCTTTGATCTCTGTCTTTAGAATGTTAACTTGGTTTTCTAGTCTAGTAGAGTTGTTGTATTTTAAAGAATTAAAAAGCGTTGAGTAAAGCGTTTCCATTTCAGACAGTTTTGTGTATTGATTTTTGCGCAATATGGAGGAAAATCTATCCGTGAAATCCTTGATCATACTCTTTACCGACATCCATAATATTCTGGGATCTTGCACCGAGTTTGCATTATCCCGTAGGAATACTGTGAGAGCTTCTTTAATTTGTGTAATGAATTCCTTGTTGTTAAGCAGCATAGAATTAAAACGCCATCTTGGGGCCCGGGAAGATAGTGTACCAAATGTTGCTTTCAGGATTAAGTAGCAGTGATCTGATAGCGCATTGGGTGTCTGTTAAGCACCGGTCGTAAACCGAGGTCAGATTGATTATCCCATAACTCATTGGTCCGAATCCCAGCTTCAAGCAGCGTCCTGCGAAGTGTGGGACATCTAGGACTCAATTTGTCTATAACGTTCAGGGCTTAAACTCAGCAGACCTCAGCTCACACACAGGCACCCCCCGTCCCCTCCAGTAATACAGTTGATTGATTGGAGTTGCGGGGTATATTTACTTTTCTTTATTTTGCTTTAATCTACTCGGTTCGCCGTAGAGTTTACTGTATGGCATTACTTGATAAAACCAGGCTTGCCGAACCCACCTTTCTCCTTAATGCAATAATCCTATTTCTCCTCCTACTCCGTCTGGCTAAAGCCTTACTCAGGAGGTTTTTTACATCATAAATCAGGCACATTACTGGACCGCGTGGTTGACATATTTCTCTTTAGGCCTCCGTATGGATAAAGCCCCACTTCTAAAGTTTTTATCATTAATCAAAACTCAATAGGGTGAAGTTACAAATGCAGAACACATTTCAATGCTTACCCGGCCGTCTGAGAGTGAAGAATAGAAGCAAACGTTGTTTCCAAAAGAAGATTGTTTTTATTTTTTAAAAGTAGAAGGTTACATTAAAGGTTCAGTTTCATTTTTATAAGTACAAAAGTTTCAGCTTGCAATATATCAGGTTTCAGTCATCTCCTCAAAATCTCTCAAAAAAAGTCTGGCTCTTGAATGAGCAACCGTCTCTTTTTATCAACATTGTACCATATTTCCGATTGGTCTAAACACAGTGATGTCACAGGGTTGTCATGTTTGTTTAGCAAACCAAAATACAATACATAATTCGTATTAACTCCTCCTTCTTTGTACTAACGTTACTGCTAGTTACCTAGTGGTTTTAAGTACCAGAAAGTCCCTTATTCCTTCAAAACAGACAACGGCTTTGTCTGTGGTGACCACGTGACATGGTACCATGCACGAGGCCGCCCTCCATAGGATTTCTTAAAGGTTCCCTCCAGACAAACAGTTTTACACATCATTCTTTTAGTATAATTCTCTACTGACAGTCAATTATAAGCATGCCATTTATGAAAACTTTTACTGTACACATTAAACATTTAATTGTTATATAGTTTTTTTCTTTTAAGATTTCCTCAATAGTTTCCGGACTCCTGGCTTTCAACCCTCAACCTTTAATTCCCTTCCCGTCTGAAAGGGTTAACATTTTACTGCTCTCTCTCCTCTGTTGAGGCCCACATTCCTCAGGTTGACTCCCTTTTCACAGTTTTTCACAGACAACAGGCCCCTTCTATGGAGACATTAAAGGCTCAGTTCCATTTTTTATAAGTAGAGCCATCATAGAGCTATCTTTCCAGAGTTCAGTTTAAAGATTTATACTGGTCATATAGGAACGACTCAGGATGTCATTGTCCAAAAGTGTCACTTGTTCTGTGGCACTTCACACCCACTCTGTCATCCTGGGAGATCATTGTCCATCATCAATTGAATAATGAAGCATATAATTACATGTGAAAAATAGGTATATAGGGCTATATTGTTACATAAACAACAAAAAAATTTAGAAATAGAAATCACTGTTCTTTTTTAGAGAACTGGGCTTTTGCTTTTTTTGATTATATTTTTACCAACATTTTTATGTCATTGGTAAGGTGTTGTTGGATATTTTGATGACTTTCTTGCTTTCTTTGGCCTCTCGTAGTCCGCCCAGCCTCTGGTAGATGGTGGTGAGGTACTTGTACTGGGGACTTCTTGTCTTGACCCCCCGGGTCGAGAGGCCATGGATCTTGGGTCTGGCAGGCTTTGACCTTTTTCACCTCCCCTGACTTCTTGACTGACCACACTACTGTGCTCGGTGGAGGGCAGGACAGGATAAATCTTCGGATCCCTCCGCGCATAACGGATTCCAGATGCAACATTGATGTTAGACGTGCTCATCTTAGGGTAAAAGATCAAATCCACCCTATAATATTCGCAGCTGTTTCCCCAGCTCTTGACGGTCGCCCATGTCTTGCCGAGATTTGTGTCACCCTCTCGGGTAACCATGTAGATCTTCACCCAGGCCGGGAGGATACCGGCCCAGTTACCTCCCACCAGAACATGGGCGACACTGGATCTCTCTTCTGACGCACCGTCCAAGCAGAAGAAGTCCTCGAACGGCATCCTGGTGAAAGGGTCAGAATAAGGTCTTCTCCCTGGTTTTATTCCCACTATGTCAGGCCAACTGGCTGGGGACTTAAGCTCTTCATTTGTCATCATTCTGCCATTTCCTGCATATAACTGAGATCGTTGGCCGTCGTCTATAGCGTCCCATTTTCCTCTCTGGAGCGTTATTTTCTTCATCCAGGTTACTCCTAGGCCCAGAGACAGTTTATCCTCCGGTGATGTAATCGCAGTTGCTGTCTGGCCCTGGTCAGGCATTTTTGGTGAAACCAGGCTTGGTGATGATGACACGAGGGTCGCTCTCCTAGAAACAAGGGGGTCACGATCCAAAATACTCAATACGTTATCACCATGTAACATAAGTTCGTCTGAGATGGTATATTCCTTAACCGCCATTCTCCGTTAGTTGTTGTGGTGTCTATGCGTCCCAGCGTCTCTGACTAGTGTGCGAGAGAGAAAGCACTGGTCCTTTTTATCTTCATTTCAGAAGAGGCTCCGTCATAGTTGAAGGCCACATTCTCTTTTTTGCATAATTTACGGCCCTCCCTGACCGGGAGAGGAGGCCCATATGACGTAGTAGATTTATTGTAATAATGACCCCTATTATCAGAATGCAGGGGAGGGCCCACCTGACAATCCCCATAATGACCGCCCTGGCTGTTTGTACCATGGAAGTTGCAAAATTCCAAATATCACCCACTCTGTCATCCTGGGCGGTCATTTTCCATTGTCTTAATAGCGTCTGTACTGGGGGACGAGATGGCGATTGTGGGGTCACGTGGCTGTGACTCTCCACAGTGTCATTTCCACTTCATATTTATCAAATATTCTCGGGGATGCAAAGACGTAATCAATTCTGGATAGTGTGTTGTGTCTCGCCGAACGACAGGAGTACTTGCGGGTCATGGGATTAAGTGAACGCCATAAATCAATTACCCCTGTTGATTTTGACCAATCTTTTAATGCTTTAGATGAATTTTTTTGTTCGCTGGAAAAGGTAAGGTAAGTTTTGTCCATCCTTGGGTTCCAAATGGCATTAAAATCCGCACCTATTATATATGAGTACTCGGGATGGTTTAACATTTCTCCGGTTAGTGAAGTGAAGAAACCCACTTCGTACAAATTTGGGGCATATACCGCTGCCAACGCAATTTTCCTGTTATTGTGTATAATCCTAGCTATAGTTATGCGCCCCTCAGCATCCGACCATACCCCTTTCAATTCGATATTTAATTTGCGTCTGACGACTATGGCTACCCCTCTAGTTCTCGTAACAAAAGAAGAGTGACTAATATTATGGTATATGTTATCCGCTAACGTATTTATGTCTTCCTCTAAAATGTGCGTTTCGCTTAATAGAGCCACGTCCACATGTTCTTTTTTCATCAGTGTGAGCACGCTTTTGCGTTTGTGTTGTTTGTTTATCCCACCGGTGTTCCATACCATTATATTCAAACTAGCCATAATCTATGCATGTTTTTGTGTAGTTTTTGGTAATGCTTCTGGAGTGCGAAGCTACAATAGATGTACATCCAATTAATGAGGTCCCGTTGAGAGCTGAGCTTAAAAACATATATATATACAAATAAAAATCCCCTATTTTCCCCTCACCCAGAAAGTCGTACAGGCCTGTGTCCCAAAAACACATCCTCCGCGATTGACTTTCTCCCATAGTCCACCGGATTGCCCAAACTGAGCATTGTAATCTTAATCTTCCTATGCTAATTGCCATAGGATCTAACATTTCCATTCTATTGCAATAGAATGTCGCTTTTGGTCTTGCACCTTCCCTTACTGTAATGAAGTATTGTGATAAATGACAAAAAATAAAAAATAAAAAAAGAGAACAAACTTTCATCGACATATTCATTTGAACCCTCTACTAACGTGTGGGAAAAAAGGAAAAAAGGAAAAGATTGTAGAGCAATATTGACACCTTAATGTGAAGAACAGTGGAAAAGAACAATGTAAGTTAAAATATATATAAAAAATAGAGTAATGAGAAGAAAAAATTAAATAAAATAAAAATTAAAGGAAAGATATAGATAAGGAATGAGAGATAGAATAATTATCAACGTGGAGAAGCCACTAGAACCGAATTAACAGATTAGATAAGATAGAAAAGCAGAGCCTTTTAGAGCTTCAATGTGCCAGTCACCATCAATGGAGTGATTACTTAAATTGTTAGAATAACCTTGTAGTGTTCATACGTTTAGGTGTGGTTAATTTTTAAAGTATTATTAAGGACTGATTGAACTTCATTCAATTGATTATCTGCTATGTGTATACACACCGGATGTTTATTGTTAGAGTTGTAGGCCTTCGTTGTCATGGTGCCTTATATTCTAGAAGGTTGTAGAGTATACTAGTGCAATAGACTATTTTTATGTTCCAGAATTATCTAAGAGACCCAGGGCATTTGAGCGATAAACCCAGAATATTCCAGATAGATCTTTTTGCAATGATATGTATTTTTCTCCCCAGAGACCAGAGTCTGAAATTATAATGTATTACGAATCGTATTATACACAGTACATATTGTTATAGACGGCTTGCATATCGTCTGCTACCTTGATGAACACAATAAAGTCATTCTAACACTGGTATACATTGAGAAAGAGGCTTATCTGTTTCCGGCATTGTCGTCCTGCCTTGGGTTATTTGCTCCATTTCGATTCAGAAAATCCTCAGCTTCTTTAGGTGTGTATACACCAGACCTGTGGCCGTCACTGCCCACGAATGATAACAGCGCCGGGTATGATAACCTTGGCTTGTGACCAGATTTGAACAGCTTTTGCATCACCTCCTTGTATGGTAGACGTCGAATGATGGCTTCTTTGCTCAAATCTTCGTAGATAAATATTGATTTATCACCATAATTCAGATTCCCACGTTGGATGCGAGCAAATTTGATGATGTCATCCCTTGTTGTAGTCTTCCGCAGAGTAACAATGATGACTCTTGGCCCGATGTGTCTTTGCCCCCGAGAACCGATTCTGTAAACATGGTCCACTTCTGGCACTGTGTTTGGATCGTTGTTACCCAAAATCGTTGATAGCACTGTTGGAAAGTTGGCATCTTCGCAGTTTACTGCTTCATCAAGCCCTACAATGCGGATGTTATTCCGCCTGTGGTAGCGTTGGGATTCTAGTAGCCTCTCCGTCGCTTCGTTTTTAAGCAATTGTATTTCCCTCCGGTATTCTTCTTTCACACTTTCTATCTCTTTTTCCATCTCTGTCATGCCACCTTCGTTCGCCTTGACTGCCCGTGTAATTTCTGTCACCGTATTCTCCACTGTCGTGATTCGCATGGACTGTACAGCGACCGCTCTCATAACCTCTTCGAGTTTAGCATCGATGTGTTCGAATTTAGTATCGATGTGTGCAACGTGTAATTTGAAAGCGACCATCTGTTCTTTTATCAGGATAGTCAGAGAGTTGAAGTCGGGTTGTGTAATTGCACTGCTTGTGTCGGTTGATGTTATGGGTGCAGTGAGGGATCCGATGGATATGTTTGCTATTATCTTCTCAAAATCACCTGCTTTATCCTTCACGGTACTTTTTCCTGTTGTTCCTGTTATGTTGTCATCTATTGTCTCCCTCTCGGGGCCAGTGGTCCTTGGTCCCGGTGTATTCTCCTCTATATTCCCCACGTCGGGGCTTGTCACCGACGGATCTGCCGCAGCGTCGCCTGTTATTTTTCTTGAACGTGTTTCAATCGGCGCCGTTGGAATTGCTGTTTCTTGTTTCTTTCCACCCTTTTTCTTATCCTTATCCATGTTGTCTTTTGATATAGTTAGTAGAAGGTCTTATCAATACATACGATGTGGTTTAATCTCTTTTGGTATTGTCCAAATAAGGTTTTTAAACGAAATTAACGTTAACGGGAGCGGAGCTATAACCAAATGCGTGTGCTACATATTGCAGCTAAACCGGAAGTCGTATTCTTTTTTTTTTTTAAATATAAATAATAAAAAAAAAATCATCAAATCATAACGGCCCAAATATGCGTCGGCCCACCGGGCAAATGCCAGTCCAGGCCTGGACGAAGGCATGGATGAGGGTCTCAGCTGTGGAGTCGGAAAGTGATGGTCGGAGTCTGGAGATGTTTCTGAGGTGATAGAAAGCGGATTTGGTGACAGAACTGACATGGGCTAACTATCTAGGTGTGTCTGAAAGGGACTGATAGTGTATCTGTGTACGAGGAGAATGAGCTATCTAAGCCAGTGAGATCCACAGTTTGTAATAACTCTCAGAGCCCCATGATACACGCTCTCCATCAGGGGGAGACATTGAGCCAGGCTCACTCATCTCATTGAATGGTGAGGGATAGTTAAAGGAACATGCCAACATTTTGGGAAATTAGCTCATCATCTTACAAGAAGATAGACACCAGTTTCCTCTCTGTGCGTTCAGCAGAACGCTATCTGGCTGCATGTTAGCCTAGCTTAGCACAATGAATGGAAGCGGACAGTGCTGGTTAGTTGGACAATGCCTAGGCCCTAGGCTAACCGGCACTCTCCACTTCCATTCCATACTGTATACTTACTTACTCATAGTATATATTCAGATTCGAAGTGTTATTGACCATATTTATTGATAGGGCATACAGACCCTCATCTACACTTTTGATTACACTGCCTACTTGCTCATATGCTTATACTCAAGAATTAATTATATTGTTTATGCTTATTTTAACTTTTTCTACTGTACTATAATTCATTATAATACATATAATTAATGAATATAATAATTATAATTATGTCTTCTATTATTACCATGCCCATACCTGTACCTCCCCTCCCCCTGCTTATATGATGCCTGAATTTCCCCAAGGGGATCAATAAAGGAATATATTATCGTCGGTTGTGTGTGATAGTAAAGGGTTAACCTTCTGTCATATTACAGCTGGGGGGCCAGCAAAGTGTTGCCCACTGTAGTAACATGTCCAAAATGCAAAGACATTTTATGAGGTGACATTTTCCACTAACATCACCAGACTCTGCGCCCCGTTCCCCGTACCTGGATAACTGAGTTAGCCGGATAACTTTCGGTCAAGCCTGACTTAAGCCGGACCTTTCTGTTCCCCAACGCGCGATTGTCCAAATCACCATGACAACAGATCAAAAAGTTTGAGCCTGGTCGGGAGCAGGGTTAAGTTCAGTTAGCCGGATGAACCATGGCCACGCCCCCGCAAAGGAGTGACAGCTCGTTTCCTGAAATGATTCTCACAGTCTAGAGATCCCATTTATACCATTCTGAATTACGTTTCTGTGCTTCGTTTTCCTAGAGGGGGCTTTTGAAATGTATAATAATAGAACTAAATGCTGATAATAAATCATATTGAGCCTATAGATTTACTTTGTCCTAAATAAAATAATGCACGTCATATACGGCGCTCGGAGTCGCGATACACGCTGCATGTGGTTATTTTAATAACGGCTCATTGCAAATGTGAATCCCGCGGGGATATTTTTAATGAATGAAACTGCTCCTAACTAATCGGCCGTTTGGCTCTGATTAGTTTCATATATTAATCTCCGCTGTAGATTTGCTTAACGGAGCGCCCGGATTGTGTTTCATTCAAGCATAAAATTGAAGTGTCTATGCGGGGATTGTGGTTTTTGTGTGATATTGTAACTGGGATTAAAATGTCTGATGAGATGCGCTGTTTGACGGGTTTGAGAAATTGAATGAGCCGTTGACGTCACATTAATGCATTTGAGAATAAAGAGATAAAACTTCATTTTTTGGTAAGAAAAATATTCTAAACACGGGTCTCTCGTCCATTAATGCATAAACAATTAGTATGTCATGTCTGGCACAGTGGCGCAGCGGCTAGTGCTGAATCCTGGCAACCGGGCGACCGGTGTTCGAAAACCCGCGTTTCCAATATAATTTTTTTGGAATATAATATTAATGATTATACGCAAAAGTAGCCTAGTTTTAAGTTAAAATATTATAAATCTACATGCATTGAGGATGTCATTCTTTATATAGCTCTCAACGTGCACCAAATTGAATTATTCCTACATTGCAAAAAGAAGGAAAAGACTAGGATTCGAACCCCGGTCGTCTGCGTGAAAGTCAAAAGGACAAACCGTCACACCGCAGTACAGATAAATAAAAAATCCACCATACATCAATCAATGGATAAGAGAGCCGTATCCTTATTCTGAAACAGTTGAACTAATTATTTTCGCTAGCAAGATCTCATTTGATTATTCAATGCATAAACCTACTGCCAGCAGGAACGTTTAAAGAAATATAATTTGATTGATTGGGGTAATGAGGGATTTAAAATTAGCCTATAGATTATGCATTTAACTTGTCGGCAAGGCTATTGAGCCGCCTGCAATCTGTAAAACAATCAATCAATCAATGCCGTTAGAAGATCAGGATTTCTGCGATCTACACCTGCTGTCTTTTCAACTGAAGCGGCCGCACGCACTTATCCAGAGTCTCAAGTCTGGCTCGAGTTAACGAGACTGAATCAGCGTTCCAGGAACAGGAAAATCCCGGCTTCAAACATCGGGTTAACTGAATCTGGATAATGGGACTCTTGATCGACTTAGTTGAACCAGGTACGGGGAATAGGGCAGTTGGTTAGCACTGTTTCCTCAGAGATAGAAGGTCATGGGTGGAGTTTGCATGTTCTCCCCATGTTTGCGCGGGTTTCCTCTGGGTACTCCCAGTATTCTGGTTTCCTCTGGGTACTCCCAGTATTCTGGTTTCTTCTGGGTACTCCCAGTATTCTGGTTTCCTCTGGGTACTCCCAGTATTCTGGTTTCCTCTGGGTACTCCCAGTATTCTGGTTTCCTATGGATACTCCCAGTATTCTGGTTTCCTATGGATACTCCAGGTACTCTGGTTTCCTTCCACACCAAAATAAACTAGCTCATTCACACTGAGGCATATTTACATTGATGTGGAAACTGAAATGTGCATTGTCCCCGGGTACAAGTGGATCAATAAATATACTTAAACTTAAAGGAATCCAGTCTGTCATTTTTATTTTTAAATTGTATTTTATTCATTCAGACATACATACAGGTTGATATAACAAAGTATCATCAAGGGGCCTATTGATAAAGAGCAAAGGTGAACAATTAACCTCAGTAGTATCAGTATTTTTGGCAGTGATACTCAATATCAATAACTCAAAATCAATAACTTGATTAAAACAACAGCAGTAATAATAATATGATCATTCCAGACGGCGAGACATGTTTTTTTCTTAATCATACAAAATACTGTGGAGAGTCAGAAGCATCTAGAGAAACACATTATTCATATACATTCACTTTATTGCAAGAATATTTTCCTAAAGCAAGCATACTATTTTTATCTTTTTTTTCCTGTTTGCATAGTTCAAGCAGTCTGTGTATTTTCCCCCAAAGTAGCGACAATTAATATGGATATTAAGATACACTGTAATTGAAATATTTATGTACATTGACCAATGTGCTAAAACGTTTCTTTTATAATCATTAGCCACGAATGCTACATCTGTTATCAATATTATCAAATATTGGAAACCCCTTTATTTGGCTGTTTTTCTGCATTTTCTCAACGCATCTGACGCCAATTGTTCCAAAAATACCTATATATTCTGTGCCTTCAAGGCGACGCTCAAAAGCAATAAATTAAAAAAATATCTCGGCGATAATCTTTCCTCCCGCTCGCTCCGTGAAAAATGCAAAAAAACATTACTGGATGAGGTGTTCAAAATCGAACCTGTCTGTGGAAAACGTATTTGTCGTCAAATACCCATGCGTCTAAAAAAATATGTACTGCATCTTCTGACCTCAGTGTTAATATTCCCTTTCTCAAAAGAACGAACGTTAAAAACGAGAAAAAATAGAATTACTCTCTCTTTTTGTTTTTTGATCCATAAACTGCTGTCGACGTTAACAAACTAAATTTTTGTTCAGTTGCCATTGAATGCATCGACGTTGAATCTTAACAGCACATACATACATACATACATACATACATACATACATACATACATACATACATACATACATACATACATACATACATACATACATACATACATACATACATACATACATACATACATACATACATACATACATACATACATACTATCTTCTCTACGCAGAAACACCTTTTTATCTGGGCCAACAGCCTGGCAATATGTGTGTGAGGAATGTTGAGGAGGAAAGAGAGAGTGAGATGGAAACACAAGTGAGAGGGAGACAGGAGGGGTGGAGGCTGAGAGGGAGACATGAGGGGTGGAGGCTGAGAGGGTGACAGGAGGTGTGGAAGCTGCACGGAGACCGAACAGAGGTTGACAGTGTGAAGCAACTCAGATGTCTTTCCTTATCGAGAGACACACAGGAATGGGTTGCTAAAGTGTTCTCACAGGGTGGGGGGGGAGCGAGGCACATTCCTCTGTACTCGTCCTCCTATAGTGGTTACTTTCAGGGGGGGAGGGGGGTCGATGATCACAAAAATAGTTTTTTTTCATCTTAGGTTTAGGGTGGGATGTGAGGTCTTCACTGAGGTTAAGGTAAGGGTTTAGGGTGGGACGTGAGGTCTTCACTGAGGTTAAGGTAAGGGTTTAGGGTGGGACGTGAGGTCTTCACTGAGGTTAAGGTAAGGGTTTAGGGTGGGATGTGAGGTCTTCACTGAGGTTAAGGTAAGGGTTTAGGGTGCAGCCTGGCCACAGAGTGACAACCAGGGACATCTGTCTGTCAATGCTTGGCAAATGTAAAAAGGGGGCGGTACTTCCCCACGCCGGTCAACGAGAGATTCAGGTCCTCCGCTCTGATCACGCGTATAGAGAGGTGGAGAAAACAGACCAGATGCCAGAGTTAGATAGAGGTGGGGTCATAAACCACCACCACAGGCCCCTCCAGATTCAAACTCATTCGCTCGAAATAGTTCGCTAAAATATGCCCTTTTCATCGCACGACACCATCACAAAACAGGACAATGCCCTATTCTCAAAGAAAGATCAAAAACGTATATGGCACTGTATGATATGACGACATATATATTATGGTGGAATGGTGGGATTATGACGTCATCTTCCGATAACCTCTATCTGCTTAGCTTCCGTCTTCAGCTGTCCGGGGCGCTTCTTCTCTTCACACAGACTTAGGAGCAGACTTACACACGTCTAAGGTCACTTCTTGATTTCACTGACGTCGTTCCACATACTATATATACACACGTATACATACCGTTATGTAAATGTATATTCAACACGTTTCTTTTAACCTAACACATGTTCAGGTACTGAAGTGAGTGTCTTTCCCCGAGGACCGCGGTCGGGGTCCAATGGCTTGATGCTAATAAACACAGACTAGTCTAGTAGTCACATCAAATGTAAAATATCGGGGGGGGAGACAACGGTGTCCCGACGAGGGGAGATAGTGCCCCCCCCCCCTCCCCCCCTCCCTTACGACCAAAGACACATGTACAAACAGGTCTGGTACACAAGCCCTATGTGCGTCCAAAAAGACTGCACCGGTGATGTGTGTGTGTGTGTGGGGGGTAGGGGCGTTGGTATGTGGAGGGGCAGTGTGTACATGAAGCATCACAGTGAGATCAAAAGGAGGGTCCTCGTCTCTTCTACGAGGGGCGGAGGAGGGTCCTCATCTCTTCTACGAGGGGCGGAGGAGGGTCCTCGTCTCTTCTACGAGGGGCGGAGGAGGGTCCTCATCTCTTCTACGAGGGGCGGAGGAGGGTCCTCATCTCTTCTACGAGGGGCGGAGGAGGGTCCTCGTCTCTTCTGCGAGGGGCAGAGGAGGGTCCTCATCTCTTCTACGAGGGGCGGAGGAGGGTCCTCGTCTCTTCTACGAGGGGCGGAGGAGGGTCCTCGTCTCTTCTACGAGGGGCGGAGGAGGGTCCTCGTCTCTTCTACGAGGGGCGGAGGAGGGTCCTCATCTCTTCTACGAGGGGCGGAGGAGGTGGCGGACGCTTGTGTGTTGTGTATCCCAAGTCAAAGTGTTTATGTATTCAGAAAGTATACTAAAGTGGTGATAAATTGCTACTTAGTGTGTTAAAAGTTGTACTACAGAAATGATACATTTGATGTATTTTTGGTTTATTTCACTTGCCAAAATAGTGCACTTTTAATACGTTTACTATAGTACAACTTAAGTTTGGTAAGCATCTCTGTGTACTTAGATTGCACAGCATATTAATACAATGTTGATTATACTAAACATGTGCTTTGAATTAGTACATGAAAGCACATAAGTGCCAAAGATACATCAGAAGTATACCTTCAAATTACAAGTACATATGAGTAATAATATACTTTCAACACACTAAACATATTAAAAATATACTTTCAGTATGAAAAGATATATATATACATTCTTGACTCGGGTAGGCCTATTATATACTGTAAGTGTCAGATTGTGTGTGTGTGTGTATGTGAGTGAGTGAGTGAGTGAGTGAGTGAGTGAGTGAGTGAGTGAGTGAGTGAGTGAGTGAGTGAGTGAGTGAGTGAGTGAGTGAGTGAGTGAGTGAGTGAGTGAGTGAGTGAGTGAGTGAGTGAGTGAGTGAGTGAGTGAGTGGGTGAATGAGTGTATGTGTATGTGTGTGTGTGTGTCTGTGTGTGCATACGTGCGTGAGTGAGTGAGTTTGATTGTGTGTGTGTGTGTGTGTGTGTGTGTGTGTGTGTATGTGTGTGTGTGTGTGTGTGTGTGTGTGTAGTTGTCCGTCCAACTCTTTGTCCATGACAAGCACCGTTGACCTTCCCCTGTGCTTCTATGAGGCTGAATAAGTTCCTTTCTCTATGTTTGTTTTTGGACAAACCTCTGATGGACACTGATGCCTCTTAAAACCTCAGTCGGGGTCAGAGGTCGAGTCAGAGACCTCCCAGCTACTTGCTCATCCTCTAGGATGATGTTCCCATCCCTCTGTCCTCTGCGCCACCATCAAGAGTCCCCTCTTCTCCTGTCTCCGACTCAGCCCCTTCTGTCCTGTCTCCTCTCTCCCTTGTGCCCACGGCCACGCAGGACGGACTTCGCGTCCCGTATGTCTTCACTGTGTTTCACTTGCTGAATGTGCCCTCTGGCCGACTTGCACAACATCCAAACCTTAAGAGTTCCTTGGCTTTCTTGAGTGTGTGTATGTGTTTGTTTGTTTGTTCGTTTCCGTCATGGGCACGAGTCCCGGGATAATAAAATGTCTTCTCTTATCGGAAGCGTCCTGAGCTGAATGAAACAGAAATGTTTTGTCTCGATGTGAAGCTGGTAAGAGTTTCCCTGGAGACCAAACCCCCCAATCACCCCTCCCCCCATCATCTACGTGTCCTGGCTAAGTTCTGGAGCTTCAGATCCACCGAAGAGCGTCACAGAGCAAGACCGACGTCAACAGATCGGGTTCACCGCTATGGATTCACAGTTCTAGTGGAATAACCTCTACGGTCGATATCAACGTTCTCTCTGCTATTGACTATTTGTATTGATTTGTCTAAAGCCCAGGCCTAGATCGAGAACAAGGGAGCGGCGTGATTTAGTGCAGTGAAGAAGGAGGGGAGGACAGGTAACTTCTCAGTCTTTCCAACATCCTTGTGTCGCCAAGGTTCCTGGGAGGGGAAATCATTGGATGATTTCACCTCATCTGGGGCTGATTACAAATAAAAAATTAAACGCTGTTTCTTTGGAGTCGTCCCTTTGATGCGTCGCTGTCCAGTGAATTTGCCTCAGAAAGACGGTCCGTCAAACCTGACTGCAGCCAGGGCTTGAGCTAGAAGAGAGGAAGAGGAGAAACACACTTTAGTTCATCATTCCAAACACTTCCTGTCTGTGTTCCAAACACTTCCTGTCTGTGTTCCAAACACTTCCTGTCTGTGTTCCAAACACTTCCTGTCTGTGTGTCTCTCTCCGAAGGAGGTTCAGCACCCGAGAACTGAGCCAGGCTGATTCATTCACCACAAAACAAGAACTGAGCCAGGCTGATTAATTCACCACAGAACAAGAACTGAGCCAGGCTGATTCATTCACCACAGAACAAGAACTGGCCCAGGCTGATTCATTCACCACAGAACAAGAACTGAGCCAGGCTGATTCATTCACCACAGAACAAGAACTGAGCCAGGCTGATTCATTCACCACAGAACAAGAACTGAGCCAGGCTGATTCATTCACCACAGAACAAGAACTGAGCCAGGCTTGAACGGTGGCAACCACGTTAAGTGGCCTACTACGGCCTGGGCGCTGCTGCTGCAGTGTGTCCTGGTTTGTAAGGGGGCGTATACTTCTCTGTCCCTTGAACAAAGTGCTGACTATGAGCTTGTTAAAGCTTCCATATTGAGTTAGTCCCAGAGGCCTATCATCAGCGTTTTAGAGGCTATCGCAGGTCGGAGGGACAAACGTATGTTGAATTTGGAAAAGAGAAGGAGAACCTGTTTGATAGATGGTGCACCTCTCAGAAAGCAGAGTCAAAAGAGCAGCTTAGACAGTTGATTCTCCTAGAGGAATTTAAAAGCTGTGTTCCTGATACCGTTTCCACTCATCTAAACGAGCGTAAGGTATTGAAGATAGGCGACTCTGCTGTCTTGGCTGATGAGTTTGTGTTGACACACAAATCCGTCTTTGTAGAGGAATACCGTGTTGAGTCCAGGGATAGGCGTCCTTTTCAGGGGGGCCGTTTCCCAAAACCTGTGTCTGCTGGTCGGTTTACTTCAACTCCTAGGCATGGTGGTTCTGCTAGTGCATTCCCAGAGGGAGTTATATGTTTCTACTGTAAGGAGCCTGGTCATATCGTTGCTGGGTGCCCTGTGCTTAAACAGAAAAATGTCAAAACTGTGGCTCTGGTAGAAACCGTAAGCAGAACACCTATGCCGACGTTAGAGGGTGATGGGGGGAGTATCAAAGGTGGGGACAAAGAGCTAGAGGGCTCCTCAACATTTATGATGGATTTGTTTCCCTGACTGATTCAGATTCAGATTCAGATTCAGATTCCTTTATTGAGCCATTTGTGTACAAACTAGAGCTGGGCCGTTAACGGTGTTAACGTGCTGCGTTAACGCTATACTAGTATCGCGCGATAATATAATTAACGCATTCATCTAAAAAAAAAAAAAAAAAAAAAAATTTTTTTATTGTTTTTTTTTTGCTTTATTTACCCAGGGTAGGTTTGCTGAGCACAGATGCTCTTTTTCAGGAACGCCCTGCTTCACATTCACACAGTTCCATTCACACCTGGGAGCTGCCCAGTACAACCACAGTTGACACCATTGGCCACTGAGCAACTCCACTGGAGCAGTTGATTCAAGCCATGTCACATAGTTCAAGTTTGAAATGATTCTTTCTGTTTTGCTCCTGAGAGTGTGCTAGATACTGTACTGTACTGGTAATATTATTTATTTGTGTTAACTTCTGAATAAAACAACTTATTAAACACAAGTACATCTTATTGAACATTATTTTGATATTTCATTACCAATTATCATAGCAAAACAGCTTTTTCAAACAGTCTGTAATGCATTTTGGAAACGGGAGATGGGCTCATGGTGTAATGGGCCACCTGGCCTGAGAAACATAAGGAGGAAAGAAAAAGTAAGGACTTACTTCTGGTCATTATTTGGGTAGAACACACATATTTTGAATGCCTTCGGCAGTTTTAAAAAAAAAATGTTAGCCATTTTAATCTGGATTAATCTAGATTAAATCCAGGATTGCAGATAGATTAATCTAGATTAAAAAAATTAATCTATGCCCACCTCTAGTAAAAACACATTGGTAATTGTTGCAGCAATACAGTGTATGCATTTTCTTTTCTTTTTTCACAGTAAACAACACCAACACAGACACATGACAAGAAACGTGCAGTGGAGGATTAATCAATAAAATACATATATATATATAAAGTGAAGAGTGCAGAGTTCCAGTACGGACTAGTGCAGTGCAGTCAGTGTCATTGTGCCAGTGTCACTTGGGGGCAGAGGGGGGGGGGGGGGACATCTTTTGCCGCTGCAGCGGGGAACCAGGAGATGATGGAGTGGGTAAGGATGGACTCAATGATGGCTGTGTAGAATTGGGCCATCATGGTCCTTGGCAGTTTATATTTGTTTAACTGCCGGAGGAAGAACATCCTCCCCTGGGCCTTCATGAGCAGGCCTGTGATGTTAAGCTCCCACTTCAAATCCCGGGAGATGGTCATGCCGAGGAATCGGCATGACTCCACGGAGGCCACCTGAGTGCCTCCCAGTATGATGGGAGGGGGCAGGGCTGCTTTCTTCCTGAAGTCCACTACCATCTCCACTGTCTTTTGAGCATTGAGCTCCAGGTTGTTGCAGCTGCACCAGCTCTGCAGCCTCTCGATCTCCCTCCTATAGGCCGACTCGTCCCCCCTGGAGATGAGACCCACCAGAGTGGTGTCGTCAGCGAATTTCAGGAGTTTGACCGAGGGGTGTAGAGAGGCACAGCTGTTGGTGTACAGGGAGGACAGTAGTGGGGACAGGATGCAGCCCTGCGGGGAACCGGTGCTGGTGGACCTAGAGCTGGAAATGCTCTTCCCCAGCCTCACCCGCTGAGACCTGTTGGACAGGAAGTCCGTAATCCACCTGCGAGTGGAGGCCGGCACCTGCAGCAGGGATAGCTGGTGCTCCAGGATGGGTGGAAGGATGGTGTTAAAGGCTGAGCTGAAGTCCACATACAATATCCTGACATAGGGTGGGGGGATGGAGGTTGTGACCGAGTGGGTGAAGGAAGAGGGCGGGGGGGAACCTCTTTCTCAAACCTACAGTAAAATGTGTTTAGCTCGTTCGCCAGGGGGAGGTTATCAGGGGCCTGTGGTGACTTCGGCTTATAGTTTGTAATGGTCTTGAGGCCTTTCCAAACGGAGGAGGAATTCCCCTCAGAGAGCTGCTGCCGCAGTTTCTCTGAGAAGCGAAGTTTCGCCTCCCTCACCTCTTTGGCGAATTTGTACTTGGCCTGCCTGAACCGATGAGCATCACCACTGAGCCTGGCCACCTCCTTCTCCGACCTCAGCCGCCTGAGTTGGGCTGAAAACCAGGGCTTGTTGTTGTTGTAGATCTTCCTAGTGCGGAGGGGGACACACACCTCCTCGCAGAGGCTGATGAAGGATGTCACAGTGTCTGTGTAGTCATCCAGGTTGTTTCCAGCCTCAGGCCCCGCCCACTCAACAAAGTCCTGGTCACAGCCTGCCCTCTCCAGCCAGGCGCGGAGACACTCGCATGCCTCACTGGACCACACTCTGAAGCTCCGCACTACAGGTTTTGATTGTTTTAATCTCTGCCTGTAGCGAGGGATCAGGTGGATGAGATGATGATCACTGTTTTTTCAGTCCCTCATTCTGGATGGGATTTTGCCATTTTCAGAAGAGTCTTCATTGCATTCCGGTGCCATTGTTCAAGGCTTTGGAGGAGGCTTTGTGAATGCACCTTTGCATGAGGTCACACTCAACTCTCCCTTAGTATCAGGCAAGGTTGTTGTGGGGGTATGTTCTCACATCCCCATAAAAGGTGTGTCCTTCATTCTAGGGAATGATTTGACTGGTGGCAAAGTGCTGGCTACCCCAGATGTAATTCCCATCCCTGTAGTTTCTGAGGTCCCTGATGAGCTGGCACAGAAACATCCAGGAGTGTTCCCTGTGGGTGCTGTAACACGGGCAATGTCAAAGGACAAAAGTGACAGCCATGATGTTGATAACTCAAATTGTGACATTACACTTAGTGACACGTTCTTTGTTGAATTGAAAAGTGGCCCTGTTGAGGGATTTGGAAAGGTGATACCGTCTCATGAGCAGCTAGTGCTAGAGCAAAATAAAGATGTCTCCTTGTCGTCCCTCTTTGAAGAGGCGGTTTTAGAGGATGCAATGATAGATACGTCTCAAGGATATTTTGTTAGCAATAATGTGCTCATGAGAAAGTGGACACCACCTAACCTGTCCAGTCAGGATGACTGGGGCAGTGTGTGATCGAAAAGCGATCAAATGCACTCGAGTGTGTGATCGAAAGCGATCAAATGCACTTGAGTGTTTGTCTTGATCAACATAACAAGATAGCTCTGCCGGAGGATTTCCCCCAATGCACAGAGCGCCACATCCGGTTTAGGGTGGAGTGGTGCAACTCGCCCGAAATCCACCAGGCGGCGGTATTGTGGCGTTGAAATATCAGACAGGGTCCAGCTGGCTCCCGGAGCCTTCCTGGATGAATTATGAATGCCAATAGCGAATAAAGGAAATAACGGTCATAAAAATGAGTAAACTCGTTGTTGGCGTTATTAGATTGGCGGCCAATAACGAGTATACTCGTTTTTGGCGCAGAACCAGTTAAGTTGTACTCAATGGTTTTCATGAGGGTGAATAACCAACGCCTAGCGACTTTCAGACAACTTTCAAGTATCATGGAGTATGTTCCACCCCTTTTCAACATCAGTGACAGTGTGAATGGTGTTAAGTAGTTAAAGATGGGCGATTTCTGGTAATAGCGAGAAGTGAAAATGATATTGGTATGGTGCTTTATGTCGGCCTATGTGCCACGTTTCATCCAAATCAGCCCTGTGGTTTGTGAGAATTGGTGCGGACATACAGGATTTTGTACCTCATTGTTTGCATTTTGTACTTTAGGTTGTACTTTGTATATTGTATATTTTCATTATTTTGTATCGTGTTTGGACTTTATTCTTTTTACTTTTTTTACTGTATGAAGCACATTCTCAGGGGGCTCATACAGAACCAAGCATTTCACTGCAACGTACATGTACTTTATACGTGACAAATAAAATAAAATTTGAACTTGAAACTTGAACTTGAAGACTTTAAAAAAAAAAAAGATCAGCCGAATGACATTCTGAGTTTAAAATATGTTTCTGAGACCCTGGACATTGCAAGGTTGTGCCACAATCAAATAGGCCTCCTCTACTATTGATCTAGTATTGATATAAGCGGCAGTACGTTCCCACTCCATTCATTTGGGAGCTCGTAGGTCTGCATGTTTCTCCAGAGCTGATGATAGAAGTATCCTGGGAGGCTAGGTGTCTCAGGTTCCATGGTAACGTGGGCGAGTGAAGCCTGCTGAGACCTTTACAAATAAACTAGACTCGATGACCCCCGCTAAAGGGATAGTTCAGATTTTTGGAAACCTAACCCTATTTTATATGTATTTCCTAAATACGTAAGGAAAAGGTTAAGTACTGTGGAAGGACTTGTATCTTAAGTACTGTGGAGGGACTTGTATCTTAAGTGTGGAGGGACTTGTATCTTAGATACTGTGGAGGGACTTGTATCTTAAGTGTGGAGGGACTTGTATCTTAAGTACTGTGGAGGGACTTGTAACTTAAGTACTGTGGAGGGACTTGTATCTTAAGTGTGGAGGGACTTGAATCTTAAGTACCATAGAGTCACACCGTTTGAGACACCTGCACGGCAGAAGGCTCTCTCAAAATCAAAACAGGTATTTAACAGAAGCAGGCTGTTGATATTAATATTTACCTAATCGAACAAGCAGATTTGTCATGCGAGGCTAGCATGGCTGCCAGAGTAGATTTCAGTGAGCCTCAGTCAGCTTGTACAGACAGGAGCGTGGCCCCATTGACTCTGGTGTGGAGCTAACTCTCTTGTTAGCTAATAATATTATGAGGAACAGCATGGATTGTGCTGAGAAAGGACTCTGCCAATCAACATCATCATTGGCAAATAAGAAATAGAGCTGGGGTCCAAAAAACACAAATATCCCTTTAAACGTCTGAAAGAGCAACCAGTTAAGGCCTTACGATGTCACAAAAGACATCCCCTGTAAAAATAAAAGAATACAAAAAAAAACAGGAAGTGAAAAACAAGGTGTGGGAAGCAGGTGGGCCGGACTAGAGAGAGAGGACGGGGGGGGGGGGGTGGGGGGTGATTGGCTGACGCCAGTGTGGAGAACGGGGACACTCACCTTCACAGACTCACACCTTCATGATGTGGGCGGAGTCGGGGAAGTCAGCAGAGGAAGGGGTAGGGGCCGGACTGGTCGGGGAGGCGGGGGGGCTGGGGACGCACTGGGCTGGAGTGGGAATGAAGCGGATTGGGTGAGGGAGGGGAGGGGAGGTTTTGTGAACACAAGGGAATACAAAAAACAAAACCATAGTGAGGCGACAAGGGTCAGGTAGCGTGAGGAGACAGAGAGGAAATTGGTCTTCTTGTCTGACTCTGGAGAAGACGGTGAAGCGCATTTCCCATAATGTTGGCCTGTTCCATACCAGTCTAATTACCCCTGTCTTTAACTAATGTTGAGTTCATAGGTGTATAACGGTGCATGTTTTAGCTGATCTCAGATTACTTTACTAAATGCCATTCACCACCGTCAGTGATCATTGAAAAGGGGTGGAAAACACTGCATGAGGAAGCAACCTTGTGAAAACATCTAGGTTGTATATATGTTCTCTAACATTACTGTATTACTCTACTCACAAGCCATTACAATCCACGCATCCATCGGGACCCGGGAGTTAATAACGAGCATCGCCAGAAAATGAAAGCGAAAGTTTAATGGCTCGTGGTAAAGAACGCAGTAACGTTAGCAAACAACATAAAGCACCCAGAGTATTCTTCCACCCCTTTTCAACAAATCAATGGGAGTATTGAATGTCATTTAGTAAGGTACGCTGAGATCGGTTAAAACTAAGGCTGTCAAAGTTAACACGGTATTAACGCGTTATCGCCTGATTCTATTAACGCCACTATTTTTTTTAACTCACGATTAACTAAAATAATAAATGAATAAATAAATAAAAAATTTCTTACTTTTTTATTTATTTTTTACTAGACTTCACTCAGGTGTATTGTGTGTGTGTGTGTGTGTATGTGTGTGTGTGTGTGTGTGTGTGTGTGTGTGTGTGTGTGTGTGTGTGTGTGTGTGTGTGTGTGTGTGTGTGTGTGTGTGTGTGTGTGTGTGTGTGTGAGATATAGAGAGAGAGGGGGGTGAGAGAGATGAGGAAGGGGCAAGAGAGAAAGAGAGCTGGGAGAGTGTGTGAGAGAGAGAGGGGGGGTGTGTGATTACTCAGCCCTTGTGTGGGTGAATGTTTTGTGCATCACTCTGTTTTGAATTTGATGCAAATTTGCAATGCATGAGGGTCATCCTTTTGTGTTAAATGGCTGCATAAAGCGAGCATTTGTTGACTCGCATGTTGATAAGAGTATTAAAACTTGGAACTTGAAAAAGATCTGTTTAAGGTAGAAAAAAAAAATTAAATGCGATTAATTTGCGTTTAATCGCGAGTTAACTATGGGCAATCAGGCGATTAATCGAGTTAAATATTTTAATCGATTGACAGCACTAGTTAAAACACAAATCGTATACATAACACACATATAATATAACTAGTTAAAGATGGGAGTAATCTCTGGTAATGGCGAGACGTCTAAATTACACTGAGATTCAGACTCAAAGCCCATTGGTCACTAAGAACTCAGAAGAACAAGGCAAGAGACAGAAATCTGTTGCCCTCACCAGAGAGGAGGCGGCTCCGGCGCGAGGCCTCGGCGGCCAGGGCGCAGGAGATCTCGATGCGCTTCTCCTGCTCATGCAGCTGCTGCTCCGAGTTCACCTGGTGCCCGCCCTCGGCCGGGCCGTCCAACAGGGGCACCACGTTCTGCAGACTGATGAGGAGGAGAGGAGAGGAGGAGGAGAGGAGAAGAGGAGAGGAGGAGAGGAGGAGAGGAGAGGAGGAGAGGAAGGAAGGAAGAAGTGACAGAAGTGGAAGAGCAGGGGAATAATCAACTCAGCATGATATTGATGGCAGCCTGATATAAGGTTCTCTGTTAAAGTGGGTACATTTAGACAGCGTATGGTGGTGTTAGGGCCCGTGTCGACCGGGGACGTTTTATGAGTCGTCAGCTCCTTTCTGTCATTCATTTCTATGCTACAGACGCGAGACGCGTTTTAGCGCTCTCGGCGGCCAGCGTTTTTGGGCGGAGCGCTCCCGGCGCCTAAAGTTGAAACTAGTTCAACTTTTGGAGAGGAGCGCCGCTCATCGAGGTAACTTTTTCCGACCGACCAATCAACATCGAGCAAGTGGGGGAGCCGCAGCAGTCGCGAGACTCAGGAAAACGCTCTGAGCTTTTTTTTTTTTGCTTTTCTAAGCGGTCCGTCTTGAAAAAAACGTCCCCGGTGGACACAAAGCCTTATAGGAGGTAGGACCCAAACGCAGACAGGCAGAGGATAGACAGGAGGCAGGTGTTGATTCTTGAATATGAGCACTGCTCCTTTCATTCGAGTGAGAGTGGCTCAAAAACAAAGGGAAGACACGGTCTTCAAAACATGTTATCGCATAAACTGAACTATAGGGTAAAACGGGAAAAACAAAAGAGAAGACACAGTCTCCAAAACGAGGCACAAAACAAAAGACGTCGGACGACGGTGCTACACAAGCACATAACAGTAAACACAAACAATAATGCAAGCGAGGTAAAAAACTAATAACGGCAATGAGCTTATCCTCCAAGATGGGAGCGATAATGCCCACACAATGAATCACAAGGCTACTCACGGTAGTGTTCAGCGAACGGCTGACAAACTAAAAAGCAATACATTTACATTTACATTTACATTTAGTCATTTAGCTGACGCTTTTATCCAAAGCGACTTACAAGTCATGTACGACAAGCCATCAGGAAGCAATACACGAACCGGGAAAAAACAGCACGAAAGCAGAATCACAGGAACAGGAGTAACAGGAGCAACAGGAGCAATGACCCGACAAGGAAGGCAGGGCAGACAACACTTAAATACACAGACTAATTGAGACATGAGGGTGATTGGGAACAAGACACACCTGGGATGGAACAGACTGAACAAACTGGGGTAAAAGACTGAATAACAACACAAAACACACTGGGGACAAAACACTAAAGACAATAATCACAAGCTATACCAGACAAGAGAAAACAAGGGGCAACAGGTACACTGGGATAGACATCAGGATGGGGAGAACACTCATAAACACAGACAGTTTGACCAGACACAAATGTACACAAAGTTCAAGGGGCAATGACAAGAATTGTCCAGCAGGTGAAGGTATAATTCCATGGAAAGGTGGGGGCTGTGAGGCAGGACCGGGTGGAACGTAACAGTTCTCTATACAGTGGCGGCCACTCGTGAAAACATGTCCTTGTGTCCTTATCCTACATTACTCATTACTACATTACCTCAGTGACCACCATCCATTCCATTTCCAAGGTAGTAAAGTAGAATTAAAGTGTCATTATTACAACGGGAATATACCTGGATCTCAAATGATTTGGTTGCCAAAACCATTTGTTGTAAATTCTGATAGCTGAGAATGTATACCTTATATAGTCCTATTCCAAACAATTCCTCTCTGGATGGGACAAAATTATGTTGTAGCAGTGCACTGTGCAGGGTTTGGGAAGCCCAAGTCGAAAACGATAATTATTCTTTAGCAAATCGTAGTTACAACAAGATTGCACTAGTAGAGTAGTTTTATGTGATTTGAAGTGATCACTATTTGGCGAAATAAGACGTTTTGTTTTGGGAGAGACATAGAGGGAGGGGGGCGAGGAGCAATGGCTGAGCTTTGTGTTTGTTTACAAGGCTCTTTGCTGCCCTCTAATGGTCATAAATCAATGATAGCAGCTTTAAAGGAACATGCCAACATTTTGGGAAATTTGCTTATCGTCCTCTCCAGAGAGACAAGAAGATAGATACCAGTTTCCTCTCTGTGTGTTCAGTAGAAAGCTATCAGGCTGCCTGTTAGCCTAGCTTAGCCAAATGAATGGAAGCGGGCATGACCGGTTAGCCTTCGGGAGAGGTGTTGGACAATGCCTAGGCTAACCGGTCATGTCCGCTTCCATTCGTTGTGCTAAGCTAGGCTAAAATGCAGCCAGATAGCTGTCTACTGAACGCACAGAGAGGAAACTGGTATCTATCTTCTTGCCTCTCTCTGGAGAAGATGGTAAGCTAATTTCCCAAAATGTTGGCGTGTTCCTTTAAGTCCTGATCCATTATAGGAGCAGAAGGACATTAAAGTCGTACTTTGACTTGGCGATGAGGGTCTTGATTCTCTCCACTTTCTTCTGCTTCTCCTTCTGCTCCTCGGGGCTCAGAGGGGTGATGTCCTCCACCTCCAGGTACCGCTCTGGGATCACCACCTTCTCTGGGGCCATCAACTGAAAACAAACACACACACACACACACACACACACACACACACACACACACACACACACACACACACACACACACACACACACACACACACACCAATGTCCATTATTAAAAGTAATTATAATTTTTTTTTTATTATAATATTATTATTATTATTATTATTATTATTATTTATAGTAGTAGTAGTAGTAGTAGTAGTAGTAGTAGTAGTAGTAGTAGTAGTAGTAGTAGTAGTAGTAGTAGTAGTAGTAGTAGTAGTAGTAGTATTATGTGTGTTTGAAACACCTTGCATAGTGGTCTGCATTAGTGCACTGCAACCCTGCCCGAGCCCGACGGGGCCCTACCCGACCCGACGGGTTCGGGCTGGGTAGGGCTTTGTTTTTAAATAAATAATTCGGGCTCGGCCATCTTTTATTTTTTTTTATTTCTTTATTGCGCACTCTCTATACTCATATAACTAAGGTTATAGGATAACCTAAAGTTTCGTTTTCCTTAAGTTTCGTTTTCTCTTTTGCGCCAGCTGTCATCAGAGAAACATTTGGATGTAATTACCGCAGCGCACAGGGAGAACTCGAGGGGAGTAGAACAGTGATGAAGCCCTCAGGTGGATGATGAACAAATGAACCGGACCGAAGTGGCATTGGTTGTGTTGGAATATAGCCAGTTGGCGAACGTTTTAATTTGTTCTTGGATGTATGTAGCCGGTTGGCGAAGTTTTGTTAACGTTGTTCAACGCGTTGCTGACGTCAACAGCGAAGTGGTGAGTCTGATGTTTATTATTTGCTGGTGTGGGGTCGCTGCTGCCCTGTTCTGTTGTGCTTTCATTATGTTGCTCTGCTCGAAATCTGATTTCTGTTTTCTGTTTGTTTGTATAGTGACTGAGTAGGCTATTGTGTCGTGTGTGTGTGTGTGTGTGTGTCAAAGAAGATTCCATATAGCCTTCAATACGTTTTACGAGGCTGCCGTGTGAGTCAGTCTAATAAGGGAGCACTGGGACGGCATTCTAATAAGAGCGAAACAGGCTATGTAAATGCTTCTTAGTTTTCAGCGTGATATGCGTTATTTAGGCAGACCTATTGGACATTTTCGTTTTTGTTTATTTATTAAGTTAATATATAAACAGTGTTTAGAATATTTAAAACAAAAAAATTATTTAATATTTGGCTATATAATTAATGCTTATTTAGTTTTCACTATCTGTTATTTAGGTAGACCTATTGAACATTTTCGTTTTTGTTTATTTATTAAGTTCATATAAAACCGTGTTTCGAATATTTAAAACAAATACAAATTAAAAATTTATTTTAAATCTAATATATATATATATATTTTCGGGTTTTCACGCGGGCTAGGGCTTAAAATGTTATTTACAGTCAGGCTTATTTTCGGGCAGGGCCTGAAGTTCACGGGCTCGGGCTGGGCAGGGGCTTCATTTCAAGGCCCTTGCAGACCACTAGTCTGCATGTACGGCCAGCCTGTGTGTGTTTAAAACACCTTGAATTAGGGCTGGGCAATAAAACGATAACGATAATTATCGCGATATATTTTAATAATCGATATATAATAAAAAATATATATATTGTGACCTGCAACAGGGCAGTTTTTAAACCAGAGACAGTGGACAGACTTGTCTTTCTTGCCTGCAACTTAAAGTAATGGCTTTGCTTGTCCAAATGACAATACTGACCAAATTGAGATTTATTTTTCTCTTGTCCATTTATTTTGTTTGCTTTCTAATTTAAAATACAGTTGAAACCGTCTGTACACAGTAGGCTATGTGTGCTAGCATAGCTAGTCTCCAGTCATGAGTCACGGTGCACATATGCGGTGGTTTGACCACCAAAAAAGCGCCAAAAGATAGAAAATAAACTAGCAGAGCCAAAACTGTTCAACTCCCCTGGAGCCACAGCCAGCAGCGAAGCCTGTTTACTTTAGCTTTCAAACCAGCTGCAGCCTGAGAACTGGAGTGTGGGGGGCTGTAACACTAAAGATGGCGGCAACGACAAAGAATTGCTGCAAAATAAACATACATCTGTTATTTAAAAAAAAGAAAAATTATAATAAAAATGTAATATTTTTTCTTTTATTTTTATACTTATAACAATATCGATAATTATCAATATCGAGTGATATGATAACATTATCATATCGTTATCGTGATACCATTTTTGGCCATATCGCCCAGCCCTACCTTGCATAGTGGTCTGCATGTATGGCCAGCCTGTGTGTGTTTGAAACACCTTGCATAGTGGTCTGCATGCATGTATGGCCAGCCTGTGTGTGTTTGAAACACCTTGCATAGTGGTCTGCATGCATGTATGGCCAGCCTGTGTGTGTTTAAAACACCTTGCATATCAAGGACCCCAGCCACCGCAACCACAAAGTGTTTCAGCTGTTGCCATCCGGCAAACGGTACCACAGCCCCAAGGCCCGGACCAGCAGACTCCAGAACAGTTCTTAAATAACACTAGAGGCCAGCTACCAGCCGTCTTATCGCTGTCTCTGTTACTGTCTTGCACACACTGCACCCACCACACTAACACTGTGACTACTACATTGTGATTGTATTGTAATTAATGACGTTTTTCCCCTTTTTATTATCATTGCTGTGCTGCAACCTTTTAATCTTTACATGATGTTATTGCTTCATTTTTGTACTACTGTATGTTGATGCTGCTGCAAGGCAGAGGAGCCAAGACCAAAACATGTCACTTTGTCGTGTGGCAGTGAAAGGGATAACCGTCTGTATTGTCGCAGTGAAAGGGTTATCCATTTGGTAGTGTGGTAGCGAAAGGGTTAACCTTCTTTAGTGTGGTAGTGAAAGGGTTAACCTTTGGTAGTGTGGTAGTGAAAGGGTTAACCTTTGGTAGTGTGGTAGTGAAAGGGTGACCGAGCTGTGTGCTGATGAGCTCCTCTCCTGGCCTCACCTCTCTGCTGATGTCCAGGTCGTAGTGCTCTGGTTCTATCCGTAATCGCCGCAGCCGGGCTATTTCCTGCCTGGGAGACTCCACCCCCTCCTCGCCTCGCACCGCTGCCTCCAGGTCCTTGATGTCCACCTCGTGTGCTGTCATCCGCCTGCGCACCTGGACACACACACACACACACACACACACACACACACACACACACACACACACACACACACACACACACACACACACACACACACACACACACACACACACACACACACACACACACACACACACACACACACACACACACACACACACACACATTTTAAATGCTTTATTTGAATCCACCGATCGAATCACACAGCGTTGGCTGGTCAATACAGAGGTTCAGAATGCTGTCATGTAAACATCCTAGTCTGACTAGTCATGTAGACATCCTAGTCTCACTAGAGATTATGCACCAATGACTCCTCACACTAAACAGTGTTTAGTTGTTCTTCCCACACCTAGATTAAGTTTTTGTTTACATTTTAGTTACCTATAATAACTTTGGTTCCAAGAGTAAAATCTCATAACCGTACCACTTCGTAGTTAGCCATGGCCTGGCCACACACTGTAAAATCTCATAACCGTACCACTTTGTAGTTGGCGGTGGCCTGTCCCCCTGACAGGTTGAGGCTGCGTCTCTTGTCCCTCACAGAGCTGCTCTGGTTCCTCCGGATGCGTTCGTTCTGCTCCTCAACGCTCATCTTGGACTTCACCTCCGCGGGGAAGACGGCGCTCTTTGGACGCTCCTGGAAGAGAAAGGAAATCGGCATCCATCTTCTTGTCTGACTCTGGAGAAGACGCACACTCTGCCACACTGTTGGCGTGTCCCTTCAAGTCGTAAGGACACACATCTGTACACAACGCTGAACATTAAAGTTAAAGCATGATTCTTTATATGCATATCCATATGAAAATTAACTATAGTAACACTGATAAAACCACATGGGGTACCATAGGTTTCATCACAGTTCATTTTGCTATGGGTTTGGAACCTATGGGTATGGAACATATAGATCACTGCAAGACTTCCGGTATTTTGAGCTCATGGGAGAGCGCGCGGGGGGGTAAAAGAGAGCCTTGACGTAAGTGGTTGTAGCTATGGCTGTGGGGGTGCTGGAGACATGGTCCAATAGACCTTTTTATACGCCCGAGTCTCCTGAACACAGAGAGTCCAATCCCAAGTCGATTGGCACTTATCGCAGCCAAGCTATAGTCACTTTCATAGACAATCCAGAGAGAGACGACCTGGGCAATCTGCGCATGCAGAGTTTGGGGAGTAGGTGCAGAAAAGCGACTATAGCTCGGCCGAGAAAGCAGTAGCTACAACCACTTTACGTCAAGGCTCTAATCAACATTCATTAATTGTATCCCCCCGCACTCTCCCATGTAACGTGGAGGTGCAGTGGTCTATGGGGATGGAACGTATAGGGTATGGAACCTATACCTTGGAGATTCCATTAGGCACCTTGCTGCCGCGCCGCGGGACCCCATCATAGCTGCCACCCGGAACGTCTGTGGGCGACCTGGTCCTGGGAGGAACGATGCCAACTGGGGGCAGGGAGGGTGAGCAAAGGTCTTAACCTCATGGATTCAACGTGTAACCCTGGAAATCCTATTTAATTGTCATGTTATAATCACTTCATCAAAGATGGAATTCTGTACCGGATTAGGGTTTGCGTTCATCTGTGATTTAGCAGAAGCCATCAGAAGGCATGTCAAATGATTGCACTAGAATTGTATGTCTATTTTACTGCTGTGGAGCACTTTGGGCTGCACTTCTTCTGAAAGTGATATTATTATTATTATTATTATTAGTAGTAGTAGTAGTAGTAGTTTATTTTTTTAGTCGTTTATTTTTTTTCAGTCATCAAAAAAAAGTACAATATACATCATCATTTATCAATATTTGATTATTTACAGTGACTGAAAAAGGTACAGACTGAAGCATAGTGCTTATATGTGCCTGTCCTATATTCTTACCAAAAAAAAAAAAAAAAAAAAAGTAGTAGTAGTAGTAGTAGTAGTAGTAGTAGTAGTAGTAGTAGTAGTAGTAGTAGTAGTAGTAGTAGTATTATTATAAAGTTCATCGGAGTAGTCAGCCTTTTACCCTCAAGTGTTTTTTTGACTTACAGTTAAGTGGCTGGCTAGTGATCCCAGCAGCTGAGATAGAACTCACACACCGTTCCTGAAAAAACTCTATTACCCAGGATTGAGCTTGAGTTGCCGTTACCTTTGTTCATATTGGACTGTCTGTCCTGGTCCAGGTCCTGAGCTTCATTGCTATTGGTCCGATCTCCATACTTATGCTGCGAGACAGGAGACAAGAAGATGGTCAAGGTCGTCAGGACATAAAGGACTCTTACTACCCCGTCCCGAAGCTTGTTAAATATTTTTATATTTCTCCATACTGAAATATTTTTTGTATTAATAAGTGTTAGAAATATGTACTTTTATGAGAGTATAGTTGCAATGTATTTTTGTTAGGTTTTCTGTGCTTTCATGTACTAATTGAAAGCACAGGTTTCGTATGATAGTCATTAATATGCTTTAAAGAGGAACTACGCCCAATTTCAGAATTCATACATGTTATTCCTCTGGTCTAAGACAGTATACACATATTAATGAACATGAGCAACTGTTTCCTAGTTGTTAAAACTCAAACGTGTGATGTCATCAAGTATAAAGTCTGAAGCTGCTCCATAGATGATGCATTGGGAAATGTTTTAGATAGATGACACTGAGAGTTCTGAGTTCATAGGCACATGTTCTGTTTCAGAACTGAGACCATCTACTATATAATAAAGCTAATTTGGGTATGAACCCTTTCACAACCACACTACAGAAGGTTAACCCTTTCACTACAGACGGTTTTGTCGTGTGGCAGTGAAAGGGTTAACCTTATGTATTGTCGCAGTGAACGGGTTAACCCTTTGGTAGTGTGGTAGTGAAAGGGTTCAAAAGAAATCTGTTCTGTGGGTCGACTGCTGTCAATGCAGCAGCTCCAGCCTTTATGGGATGGGCATTTTTAAGAAGGATCCAGATCGATTGATCGCATGCTATACTCGAGGGATCGCGAACTACTCGAAATCAATTTATTTAACAAAAAAAAAAAAAGCATTTAAATGTCTTTGTTACTTATTTTTGTTCATTCACGTATATATGTTTAAGGAAACCAACAAACAGTTATAATCTTACACATACATGTGAAAAGATATGTAAAAAAAATATATATATATATTTTTTCATAAATATGTATAATTTCGACCCCCCCCCCCCCCCCCCCCCCCCCCCCCCCCCCCGATTTGTCTCATAGCTACGAGCGCCCATCCCTACTTTATACATGATTAAATCACAAGTTTGATTCTTCCTTCTCTGGTTTCTGTCTTTGGGAGAGTAGGTCATGTTTAGGAGGAGTTTCCATGGCCTTGAAGAATTTAGGTAAAGTAAATGTCAGAACTAGATACCTAGCTGGGAGGGCAAGATTACTGGATATGGAATGTTTAAGACTATTAGCCTCCTGCTTACACGGTTAGATCATGGTATTGGGGCATCAAAAAAGCAGTGAAACAGAAACTTCAAGTAGCACAAAACAAGAGTAGTACTACTGTATGGCTAGGTCACAGGAGTCATGTTGGCAGGTCCAGCTCTTATAACCCTAACAAACTGGTGAGAATAGTACTAGGGAAGTTCCCTAATACTATTCTCACCAGTTGAGTACAGAGCGTCATATCCAACTTAAGATGGTCCACGCGATCTTAAATCTTACTTGACAACTAGAAGTTCATAATCACAACACCAGAGCTAAGGGTAGCCAACCTGAACCAGAACCTGATGAAGGTTTCTTGTATCTATGCTGGTGCTACAGAATGGAACAAACTGCCTCTTGTGATCAGGGAGGTGCAGGACCCTGCTACTGTAGATAATTATTTTTAATTAATTTGAATACACCAAAAAAAAAAAATTATAAGCATAATGTATCTTACTACTGGTCTTGAAAATGTAACTAGATTGTTAAGACATAGCATGTTGTAGTCATATCTCGCTTTGACGTTATCCCTGACAATGTCTTACAATACAATTATTTTTGTTTACTACTGAATATCAATTTGTCAAATAAACTAAACTATATATGTTTTTTGACTTGGGTAATAAATACTGTAGCAGTCATCCAAAACACAGCATGCATTAGCTTGATGCATTCCAGCGGGTAGCTGTGAAGGGTTACCTACTAAATTGCTGGCTATACCTGTAATGGCGGAAATCTACTGTAGGCCTATGCTAGACCAGCCACCCAGCCCCGGACCTGGTAGCAGACCCAGCAAAGAAGCAGAAGCAGAAGGTCTAAGACACACTATGATGTCACAGCTAGCACGATACGAGTGCATCACTACCACAGCACTAGACACACAGACACACTATGACATCACAGCTAGCATGAGTGCATCACTAGACACAGAAACACTATGACATCACAGCTAGCACGAGTGCATCACTACCACAGCACTAGACACACAGACACACTACGACATCACAGCTGGCACGAGTACATCACTACCACAGCACTAGACACACAGACACACTACGACATCACAGCTAGCACGAGTGCATCACTAGACACAGAAACACTATGACATCACAGCTAGCACGAGTACATCACTACCACAGCACTAGACACACAGACACACTACGACATCACAGCTAGCACGAGTACATCACTAGACACACAGACACGCTACGACATCACAGCTAGCATGAGTGCATCACTACCACAATACTAGACACACAGACACATAGAGAGCATGGAAGAACAAAAAAAAAGATTTGGAACTGTAATTGTTGACAGCTGGTGCAAGCTGAAGAGCAGGACTCTTCCTTGACTAGAAGCCTGATCCACAAGCACCACAGAGACTCCCCACTCGTCCCGTTTCCAAATGAGCTCCACAGTATGGGCACAGTATTGTTTGACCAAAAGAAAAAGAAAGTCTGTACAGCTTGACATGGTGAATTTGAGTTCCCACGGCGATGGCTTGTCTCTGGTGACATGTACACAGGCATTTGTAAATATCCAACATATCATAGGTCATTAAAAAGGGGCAGACCAGGTGCTGCAGGAAAGTCAAGTAGAAAGGGATGGAGATGGAGAACAGAAAGGAGCCATGTTGTTCACGAAGCAAAGGGTGAGAGAGAGAGAGAGCGTGAGATGGAGGATGAAGAGCGGGGTAATAATGTCAGGAACTAATGAATGACGGGGTAATAATGTCAGGAAATAATTAATGACGGGGTAATAATGTCAGGAACTAATGAATGACGGGGTAATAATGTCAGGAACTAATGAATGACGGGGTAATAATGTCAGGGACTAATGAATGACGGGGTAATAATGTCAGGAACTAATGAATGACGGGGTAATAATGTCAGGAACTAATGAATGACGGGGTAATAATGTCAGGGACTAATGAATGACGGGGTAATAATGTCAGGAACTAATGAATGACGGGGTAATAATGTCAGGGACTAATGAATGACGGGGTAATAATGTCAGGAACTAATGAATGACAGGGTAATAATGTCAGGAACTAATGAATGATGGATGAATTTGGGACCCTAGTCACATGGATTAAGAGGGATAGTTGTGCTTTTATTTTTTTAACCTTACTTACCAATGATGTTGTTGATTGGTGGAGTCCTTTCTCAGCCCAATCCATGCTGTTCCTCACACTAACTCTGGATAGTTAGCGACAAACCAATGCAAAGTCAATGGGGTCAAGCTCCTGTCTACACAAGCCGACAAGGCTCACTGAAATGTCCTCCACAGTGTCACACAAAGTGGATTTCGGTGAGCCGCAGTCAGCCTGTACAGACACGATGGCTTGACCCCATTGACTTTGCATTTGTTTGTGAGCTAGCATGAGGAACGGCATGGGTTGTGCTGAGAAAGGACTCTGTCAATCAACAGTGGTAAGTAAGAAATTGGACTAGGGTTAAAAAAAAAAAGAAAAAAAAAAAAAGCAAGCAGAACTAGCCCTTTAAGAGGGATGAGCGGAGGACCATGGTTACTACAGACACATTCCGATGACATTTGGGGGGGAGGGGGGCATAGCATGTGGCAGGCGAGGGACAGGGGACGGGTGTGCGAACTTTCCCAACAAACCAAATACCTTTCTGCCACGAGACTCTTCGTCGTCAAGGTAACCGTCATCCAAGCCCAAGCTGCGTAGCCAGGCGGCGCTGTCGAAAGGCAAGGGTGGGACGGAGGGGGGGAGGACAAGGGGGGGGGACTCCAACGGAAAGTAAGATTTGGGGAGCGGAGGCCGCGGGGGGCCTGTTTCCTAAAGTACCAGGTGGGAGGGTGGGGGAATTAGGGAAGAAGGGAGGGAGGGAGGGAGGGAGGGAGGGAGGAGGAGACGGAGGGAGGAAGAAGAGGAAGAGGAAGAAAGAGCGCTGTGCGTCAGGAGGAGTGGTAAAAGAAGCCAGGCAGAGTGCAGAGAAGATAGGAATCATGAGGTCGATTATATGGAATGGAGCCCTGACCCAACCCAACCCCACCCCCCCCCCATCCATTGAGGGTCAGGGGTGAAAGGCCACTAGGCGCCAAGGTGAATTGCCTGGTCTGGAGCTAGTTAGTATAACTGCTCGGTCACAAGCTACTGGCAGGCGCTATGGCACTCTGCACCTTGAACCCCCCGCTCACCAGCGCCACGTGACCCCCAGGAGTTAAAACGAGACGCTCTTATCCGCTCTGCCACCTGGACAGGATCCAAGTCCGGTGGAGAAGCAGCAGGGGGTCTTAAGTGGGAGTTTACACCAAGGTCAGAGGTCAACCTGGTCACACTAGCATGAATCGAACACTCATAGTCCATCGGAAAGGGGGGGGGGGGTCATTGTAATATGACCACCCACACTATAACCTGAATCTTTTGACTGAAATAAACGATTATGCTGCAAACCTGATAATAATCTATTGAAAAGAGAGTTGTTGTTGTTGTTGTTTGTTGCTGTGGTTTTCTTTACAATGTTTATATTGTTCATGCGCTTTCCTGATCATTGACCAGCTATTTTCACTTGAATATTTTAGTTCAAATTTCAGGTAGAGGAATATCAACTTAATTCTTAGCAGAGCTGGCTCCTTGTGTACATACTAGGTATATAATATATACTGTATATGCCCTTGGCTCCTGTAAAGGGCAGCCTGTCCTCACGCACTTCACTCACGTCAGATAGCAGCTTTCAGCTTACATCGCCGCTTTAATAAATCCAAAGGAGGTTCGTCAAAACCAACTATCAATATCAACCGTCTAGCTTATGGATTTAATTCAAGGGAATCGAAGGGAAAGGAAACGCTGTAGATTGTTACTTGGGAGTAGAACAGACAAAGTCAACTACCACTAGCCTTTTGTACCATGGAGGGTTCCTCTGACATCCGAAGAATTGCCCCAAGTTAACCTCCAGCCCGTGTGTCCAGCCCCGCGTCACACCCTAACTCAATCAATCACCATGAAGCTTTAACTCAATCAGGCCAGGAGCTGATCAGTTGACTTGTTTTGCTGTGGTGATTAACCACCCCCCCCCCCCCCCTCCCTTACCCCGCATGAAAACAAACACAACAGAGACGACAGGGGAGGGTGTGAGGAGGAGAAGACCATGGGACGCAGATAAGGGTCAATGCAGATAAGGGTCAATGCAGATAAGGCTATCGTCTCTAATGGCACCAGTCATGTCACTTGCACGCCTAAAGGAGTTGGACTTCTGTCTCGCAGGCAGACGAACAAGGATGCTACACACTAGTGCAGCCAAGCGACGGTCACTTAAACAAAAGACATTAACTGTTTAGAAAAACAAAACATTCCTTCACTATCCGTTCCTTGCCTTCTATTGATTGAATTGGCAATGGTCAACTACCAATGGGTGGGTATTATTTGGCATGCCGTGGGCTTAAAGATGGGTCTGCATGAAGATGCTGCCTGAAAGCTTACTGGGTGAATGAGTTTGCAGCACCAGACAGAGCGGGTCGACGCTATCATCGCCAAGGTCAAGCTGATAGTTGGGGTAAGTGAGTGGCCGGGCGTTTGGACGGGCTCGAGGAAGGGTGTTTGGAGAGGCTCGAGGAAGGGTGTCTGGACAGGCTCGAGGAAGGGTGTCTGGACAGGCTCGAGGAAGGGTGTCTGGACAGGCTCGAGGAAGGATGTTTGGACGGGCTTGAGGAAGGGTGTCTGGACAGGCTCGAGGAAGGGTGTCTGGACAGGCTCGAGGAAGGGTGTTTGGACGGGCTCGAGGAAGGGTATTTGGACGGGCTCGAGGAAGGGTGTTTGGACAGGCTCGAAGAAGGGTGTTTGGACAGGCTCGAGGAAGGGTGTTTGGACAGGCTCGAGGAAGGGTGTTTGGACAGGCTCGAGGAAGGGTGTTTGCACGGGCTCGAGGAAGGGTGTTTGGACAGGCTCGAGGAAGGGTGTTTGCACGGGCTCGAGGAAGGGTGTTTGGACAGGCTCGAGGAAGGGTGTTTGGACAGGCTCGAGGAAGGGTGTTTGGACAGGCTCGAGGAAGGGTGTTTGGACAGGCTCGAGGAAGGGTGTTTGGACAGGCTCGAGGAAGGGTGTTTGAACAGGCTCGAGGCCTGGCTTGAGAGACAAGGTTGCGACGGGGCTGGGCATCGGGGCTAGCTGCCCTGAACCACATTTGTGGCGGCATGGAATGTGTGTAGTGGTCTGAGGCTAACTGGTAGTTGAATGCTAACTGGTTGGACTCGTATGACCCCTGTAGGAGCAGGAGTCGAGATTCGGGGACAGAAAAGCGTCTGTTGTTATAAGACGTGTATCTGAGGCCGTGGCGGTGGCTCTCTGAGATGGACGGCGGATGGGGGTCGGGGTAGACATCTTTTCGATAGCCAACCGTGAATTGCTGACCGAGCGGTTGCGAGGTGAGCCAAGACTGAGTGTGTAGGTGGGTTGGGTCTGTGTGCCAATTGGTTTTGTACTGTTTGGTTCTGCAGGCGTGGTTTTGTACTTGAGAGAGACTGGTCTGTTCTCTAGCACTGGCTTTGGCTGGATTTATACCATGGTTGGTGCTTAGGTAGGTTCTAGGGCTGTGGCTTTGGTCTTCCTCTTCCTCTACGGGCTCCAGTCTCTCTGAGGCCTCTCTATAGGCCTGGGAGAGCTGAGCAACTGTATGTTGGTGGGTGACTACGGCATCTACTGTTTGGCTGGCTTGGGGGTCACAAGGAGAGAGGGAGGGACAGGAACTCATGCTGTGGAGACTTGGGTCAGGTTCCCCGTAACTCCGGGGTCTAGATCTAGGTTTGGGGTCAGGTCTGGGGTCGGCTTCCAGACAGGGGTCTACTATACACGACTTGGGACGGGTTCTAGGGCAGGACTTCCTACAGACCTCTAGAGGGTTAGCGGGGGTACTAGAACCTATGTGGGCGGAGCTGGTGGTGCCAGGATGGAGGTTGGTGGCGGTGGTGGTGCTGGAGTCAGGCCCCGGCGGGGAGTGTCCGGTGCTTACCTCCGGGACCATCTGTTTGGTGGGGGAGATCTGGGAGCCAGGCACTGGGGAGAAGGGGCTGAGCGGACTGGTCAGGCTGACCGAGCTTAAGGGACTGGCTGGACTATTGGTGCTAAAGGAGCCCGATGGACCGCTGGCCACTGTGGAGAGGAGAGGAGAGGAGAGGAGAGGAGAGGAGAGGGGAGGGGAGAAGAGGAGAGGAGAGGAGAGGAGAGGAGAGGAGAGGAGAGGAGAGGAGAGGGGAGGGGAGAAGAGGAGAGGAGAGGAGAGGAGAGGAGAGGAGAGGAGAGGAGAGAAGAGGAGAGGAGAGGAGAGGAGAGGAGAGGAGAGGAGAGGAGAGGAGAGGAGAGGAGAGGAGAGGAGAGGAGAGGAGAGGAGAGGAGAGGAGAGGAGAGGAGAGGAGAATAGAGGAGAGGAGAGGAGAGGAGAGGAGATGGTGGATGGGGTCAGAGAGAGATGGAGAAAGAGAGAGGAACAGTTATAAAATGGTTCATAATATTTGCCATATCCTTTGTTAAACTTTTCAACATTTGCTTTGCTTTGATCTTTATTTATCTCGAACACAACAAAGATACAAATCACAGTAAAGACTAAATGTAAAGGAGTGTAGTGCTTTCATTTATTCTAGGACATCACAACGCCTCGCGGAATCATGACTATAAATGTGAAACTTAATGGTTAATGATATGAAATTATATGAATGATATGAAATTGTCATATTTATTATTATTATTATTATTATAATTATTTAAACCCGAGGAGGTCGCAATTACCCATGATTTCTCACAAATTAAGAACATGATATATTGCAGTCAAAACCCTCCTAGTTGTGAAATATATAAAATATATAATATATAAATACAGTTTTGTTGTCAGCCTCTGTACCTCTGTGCTTGGCTGTGTCAGTGCCCCGTGACGAGTTACTCTTGTGTAGTCCCTCCAGAACATCCTGAACCCGCCAGAACTCCTTCTGGATGTGCCTGTGAACCAACTCGCTCTGGGGGAGGGAGAGAGAGAGAGAGAGAGAGAGAGAGAGAGAGAGAGAGAGAGAGAGAGAGAGAGAGAGAGAGAGAGAGAGAGAGAGAGAGAGAGAGAGAGATATTAGTCAAGAGTTGAGAAGGAAAAGGGCCACAGAGAAAAACAGTATGTGTTAAAGGAACACGCCAACATTTTGGGAAATTAGCTTAGTGGACAGTGCCGGTTAGCCTTCGGGGGAGGTGTTAGTTGGACACTGCCTAGGCTAACCGGCACTGTCTGCTTCCATTCATTGTGCTAAGCTAGGCTAACGTGCAGCCAGATAGCTTTCTAGTCAAGTCAAGAGTTTTATTCGTCACGGCATACAAGTATACAATGAAATGCGGGGGGTCTTGCCCGCAATGATTGTGCATAATACAATAGTAATATATAATAAGAATCCAATAGAACGACATTGTGCAATAAAACAAGTAAACAAAGTAGGGCATATCGGTATATGTACATGAGTTTTTACAGAGCATGGTAGGACATGCTAGGTCCTGTGGTAGTGCAATACACTGTTAGCTACGGATGAGGCACTAGGTCTTTATGTACAATGCTATACAATGCTATATTATACAATCTCAAGTTATACTATACTATTCTTAAAGTGACCTTTCCTTCTGTAAAGTGTCCATAGTGTGAGCGTGTGCAGCATGAGTGTGTGTGTGCTCATGTTAAAGTGGCTGCTAGTGTGTGAGCGTGTACAGTGTGTGTGTTGTGTGTGTGCTCATGTGTGCTTGTGTGTGGAGAGTTCAGTGTTCAAGGCTCTGATGGCCTGGGGGAAGAAGCTGAGCCGAAGTCTCTCTGTCCTAGTTGCTGGTGTTCGCAGGCGTCTGCCTGACCTCAGCAGCTGAAACAGGCTGTTATTGGGGTGGTGAGGGTCTTTCATTATTCTGCAGGCTCTGGATTTGCACCTCTTGTTGTATAGGACCTGCAGGGGTGGTAGTGCAATACCTGTGGTACGCTCGGCTGAGCGCACCACTCTCTGTAGGGCCTTCTTGTCCTGTGCCGTGCTGTTTCCATACCAGGCAGTGATGTTTCCAGTCAAGATGCTCTCTACAGCTTCGGAGTAGAAGGACTGGAGTATCTTCCCAGATACTCTGAACTTCATTAACTGTCTCAGGTGGTAGAGGCGCTGCTTCGCCTTTTTTACGACTGAGTCTATGTGTGTTGTCCATGTCAGGTCCTCTGAGATGTGGACCCCCAGGTACTTGAAGCTGCTCACCCTGTCCACGGTAGCCCCGTTTATCCTCAGTGGTGTGTGTGTCCCCTGCTGTCTCCTCATAAAATCCACGATCAGCTCCTTGGTTTTACCAATGTTCAGGAGCAGGCTGTTGTCCTGGCACCAGCGTTCCAGTACCTCAACCTCCTCCCGGTAGGCCTTCTCGTCGTTGTCCGAGATCAGCCCCACCACCACTGTGTCGTCCGCAAACTTCACTATGGAGTTGGAGCTGAACTTGGCCACACAGTCATGTGTGTATAGTGAATACAGCAGGGGGCTCAGCACACAGCCCTGGGGGGACCCGATGCTCAGGGTGATTCTACTGAACGCACAGAGAGGAAACTGGTATCTATCTTCTTGTCTCGCTCTGGAGAAGACGGTAGGTAAGCTAATTTCCCCAAATGACCCTTCTGCTCGGGGACTGATTTGCTCCTGAAAGGTGCAAAGTGCCAACCTGCTCATCGGGAACAAGTAGGGGTTAAGTGTCTTGCTCAAGGACACGTCGACACGCTGCCCGGGAGGAGCGGGGTTTTGAACCGGGAACCTTTCAGACTACCAGATGACCGCTCTACCTCCACTGTCGCCCCAACAAGTCAGGGAATAGAATTTAGTTCAGTGTGAATTGATATTGTCCAGGCCTGCATATCTCCTGTACAACCTGCAGACCTGTGTGTGTGTGTGTGTGTGTGTGTGTGTGTGTGTGTGTGTGTGTGTGTGTGTGTGTGTGTGTGTGTGTGTGTGTGTGTGTGTGTGTGTGTGTGTGTGTGTGTGTGTGTGTGTGTGTGTGTGTGTGTGTGTGTGTGTGTGTGTGACCCTCTTGCGGGGTCCTGATGCTGATACAGGTGTCTCATGTACCTGCCCGCCTGCATTGAGCTGCTCCCACAGGTCTCCATGGATAGCGTTGGCCTCATCCTCTAACGCCTCAAACTCCATGCGTGTGGTGGTCAACAACTGGGGGTCACAGACAGGAGACACACACGCGCGCACACACACACACACGCGCACACACACACACACACACACACACACACACACACACACACACACACACACACACACACACATATGCATGCACGCATACACACACACATACACAGGGAGAGGGAAGCAGGTAACATTAGTGTTTTGCAAAAAAGACTAGTAATAAAATGTTATTTTTATTTATAAATTGTTGCCAGGAAAATCATACATATATGGTATATATATATACTATGATATATGATACATTGTGGGAACTTCTTAATCTTAATCATTAACCATCATAAAGCTAAATATAAATCTATTTGACAAATAGTTACAATGTTTACAAACATTACCAGCATAAACAAACCTAGTCCTTGTACCAAGAGCCATTCATACTGTATGTACCTATTGTCTGGGGCTGCCTATGTCTTTTAATGTTTGTCCTTTAACTTTAACAAAATTCATATCTATCAAAGTACGATGAAGCATTTGCCCCCCCCCCCAAACACACACACCATCTAGGCCAGTGTTTTTCATGTCAAGGACCCCCAGATTAACGCACATTAGGCTGCGGACCCCTGTTTGATAAGATCTTGTCTCAGGGACGGTCCCCAACCTGAGAAGATATTTGTTGTTGGATATGACTTAGTCCAGGATTCCATAACTGTCTATACTATAGGTGGGGGATAGCTGTCTATACTATAGCTGGGGGGATGACATCATAATGAAACCTATGATTAGAGCAGTCATTCTGATATATTCTCTCATCGTGCTAAATCCTAGTGAATGAAACAGCTCAATTAAACTGTTCCCCATTTTTCTGGGGGACCGACTGGTACACCCTCAAGGACCGCTGGGGATCCCCGGACCCCATATTGAGAACCACGGGTGTAGCAGTCAAGCGGCCTTACGCTGGAGGCCTGCGACAGTTCTCCTCTGATGTTGATGAGTTGGTTCTGTAGCGTCTCCTTCTTCAGCTGCAGTTTGTCCATGGCAAGAGGCTGGCTACGATACAGCTCCATCTCCTGGTGCGTGGCCACCAGCGCCCCCTCCAGGCTGTCCTAGGGAACGACAGGCGGCGGCGACAACAGCAGCAGTGTCACCGGAGTGCAGCTTGTGGGAAACAGGCCATGTTTTCTACATCTTGTTGTAACTCATTAGTGGAAAAAACACTGATGCAACTTAACCCCGCACTGAGTTTGAAGACGAGGGATGAGGAGGCAAGTGGTAGGAAGGAGGAAAGGAGACCCTATAGTCAAAAAGAGTATACTGTCTGAGGGTATAATACATTCAGACTAAACATGTGATTTGAAGAAGTTGCAAGAATACTCTCAGAAAAGTACATGAGTAGAAATGTACTTTCGACACACACAATATACTAAAATTGTACTTTCAGTATGGACAAATACACATGTTTTTTTACATGGTTTATTCTCTCTCTTTACCTCTAGACCTCCTGTCTCTTTACCTCTAGACCTCCTGTATCCTCTAGACCTCCTGTCTCTTCTAGACATCCTGTCTCTTCTAGACCTCCTGTCTCTTTACCTCTAGACCTCCTGTCTCCTCTAGACCTCCTGTCTCCTCTAGACCTCCTGTCTCCTCTAGACCTCCTGTCTCTTCTAGACCTCCTGTCTCTTCTAGACCTCCTGTCTCCTCTAGACCTCCTGTCTCCTCTAGACCTCCTGTCTCTTCTAGACCTCCTGTCTCCTCTAGACCTCCTGTCTCCTCTAGACCTCCTGTCTCCTCTAGACCTCCTGTCTCTTCTAGACCTCCTGTCTCCTCTAGACCTCATGTCTCTTCTAGACCTCCTGTCTCTTCTAGACCTCATGTCTCCTCTAGACCTCCTGTCTCTTCTAGACCTCCTGTCTCCTCTAGACCTCCTGTCTCTTCTAGACCTCCTGTCTCTTCTAGACCTCCTGTCTCTTCTAGACCTCCTGTCTCTTCTAGACCTCCTGTCTCCTCTAGACCTCCTGTCTCCTCTAGACCTCCTGTCTCCTCTAGACCTCCTGTCTCTTCTAGACCTCCTGTCTCTTCTAGACATCCTGTCTCTTCTAGACCTCCTGTCTCTTCTAGACCTCCTGTCTCTTCTAGACCTCCTGTCTCCTCTAGACCTCCTGTCTCCTCTAGACCTCCTGTCTCCTCTAGACCTCCTGTCTCTTCTAGACCTCCTGTCTCTTCTAGACCTCCTGTCTCCTCTAGACCTCCTGTCTCTTTACCTCTAGACCCCCTGTCTCCTCTAGACCTCCTGTCTCCTCTAGACCTGCTGTCTCCTCTAGACCTCCTGTCTCCTCTAGACCTCCTGTCTCCTCTAGACCTCCTGTCTCTTCTAGACCTCCTGTCTCTTCTAGACCTCCTGTCTCTTCTAGACCTCCTGTCTCCTCTAGACCTCCTGTCTCCTCTAGACCTCATGTCTCCTCTAGACCTCCTGTCTCTTCTAGACCTCCTGTCTCTTCTAGACCTCCTGTCTCCTCTAGACCTCCTGTCTCTTTACCTCTAGACCCCCTGTCTCCTCTAGACCTCCTGTCTCCTCTAGACCTGCTGTCTCCTCTAGACCTCCTGTCTCCTCTAGACCTCCTGTCTCCTCTAGACATCCTGTCTCCTCTAGACCTCCTGTCTCCTCTAGACCTCCTGTCTCTTTATCTCTAGACCTCCTGTCTCCTCTAGACCTCCTGTCTCTTCTAGACCTCTTGTCTCCTCTAGACCTCCTGTCTCCTCTAGACCTCCTGTCTCCTCTAGACCTCCTGTCTCTTCTAGACCTCCTGTCTCCTCTAGACCTCCTGTCTCTTTACCTCTAGACCTCCTGTCTCTTCTAGACCTCCTGTCTCTTTACCTCTAGACCTCCTGTCTCCTCTAGACCTCCTGTCTCTTCTAGACCTCCTGTCTCTTTACCTCTAGACCTCCTGTCTCTTCTAGACCTCCTGTCTCTTCTAGACCTCGTGTCTCTTCTAGACCTCCTGTCTCTTCTAGACCTCCTGTCTCCTCTAGACCTCCTGTCTCCTCTAGACCTCCTGTCTCTTCTAGACCTCCTGTCTCTTCTAGACCTCCTGTCTCCTCTAGACCTCCTGTCTCTTCTAGACCTCCTGTCTCTTCTAGACCTCCTGTCTCCTCTAGACCTCCTGTCTCCTCTAGACCTCCTGTCTCCTCTAGACCTCCTGTCTCCTCTAGACCTCCTGTCTCCTCTAGACCTCCTGTCTCTTCTAGACCTCCTGTCTCCTCTAGACCTCCTGTCTCCTCTAGACCTCCTGTCTCCTCTAGACCTCCTGTCTCTTCTAGACCTCCTGTCTCTTCTAGACCTCCTGTCTCCTCTAGACCTCCTGTCTCCTCTAGACCTCCTGTCTCCTCTAGACCTCCTGTCTCCTCTAGACCTCCTGTCTCTTCTAGACCTCCTGTCTCTTCTAGACCTCCTGTCTCCTCTAGACCTCCTGTCTCTTCTAGACCTCCTGTCTCCTCTAGACCTCCTGTCTCTTCTAGACCTCCTGTCTCCTCTAGACCTCCTGTCTCTTTACCTCTAGACCTCCTGTCTCTTCTAGACTTACCTTGTCCATTCTGTGTCTATGAACCAGCGACTCCTGGTCTTTCAGAATCCTACTTTGTTCACACAGTCGACCCAGGATCTTCTGTAGCAGAGACACAAAGAGAGACAGAGACAGAGAGACAGAGACAGGGAGAGAGACAGAGAGAGTCCGAGAGAGAGAGACAGAGGTAGAGACAGAGAGAGACAGAAACAGGGAAAGACAGAAACAGAGAGAGACAGATACAGAGTGAGACAAGGAGAGAGACAGAGAGAGACAGAGAGAGACAGAGAGATACAGAAGCAGAGAGAGGCAGCGTGAGACAAAGAGAGAGACAGAGAGATATAGAAGCAGAGAGAGACAGAGAGAGACAGAGAGACAGACAGAGATAGAGACAGAGAAAGAGATACAGATATAGAGACAGAGAGACAGAAACAGGGAGACAGAGAGTGAGACAAAGAGAGACAGAGAGAGAGACAGAGAGAGAGAGACAGATATAGAGACAGAGAGACAGAAACAGGGAGACACAGAGAGTGAGACAAAGAGAGACAGAGAGAGAGACAGAGACAAAGAGAGACAGATATAGAGACAGAGAGAGACAGAAACAGGGAGACAGAGAGAGTGAGACAAAGAGAGACAGAGAGAGACAGCGATAGAGAGATACAGATATAGAGACAGAGAGACAGAAACAGGGAGACACAGAGAGTGATACAAAGAGAGACAGAGAGAGAGACAGAGAGAGAGACAGATATAGAGACAGAGAGACAGAAACAGGGAGACACAGAGAGTGAGACAAAGAGAGACAGAGAGAGAGAGACAGAGACAGAGAGAGACAGATATAGAGACAGAGAGAGAGAGACAGAGACAGAGAGAGACAGATATAGAGACAGAGAGAGACAGAAACAGGGAGACACAGAGAGAGAGACAGAGATCAGATATCACAACCTGGCAGTAGAAACAGGCTGACACAGACAGACCTGGCTGCCCAGAGAGGACAGGCTGTGTCCACTTTAATTATTATTATTATTTTCACTATCATCTTGTTTATTTGTTAGCTCACCAGTTGTTTGTTTGTTGTTCACACACACACACACACACAGATCTTGTGATTTTGGCTATTGTTTGTGACTAAAATGTTTGAATTACTGTGATGTTGTTATGCATTGGCAATGTAAGATGCATCTCATCATGCCAATAAAGCACTTTGGATTGAGAAAAGTCAGAGAGAAAGAGAGAAAGAGAGAGACAGACTGACCCTAACCCTACAGTAACCCTAGATTATTTTGCAGATAATCTCACACACATCCAAAATCTTAGTTTGACAGTGATTGAGAGTCAACGAGTTTCAATATGGCCACTGGTGATGTCATCTGGGACATTGGATCCTTGTGTTAATTACAGCTCCATGAAATCATGTAGAAAAATAGCAAGACCTTGTTTTATAGGGAAGTGTACAGAATGTGCGTGTGTGCGTGTGCATGTGTGTGTGTGTGTATGTGGACAGTGTGTCTGTGTGTGTGTGTGTGTGTGTGTGTGTGTGTGTGTGTATGTGGACAGTGTGTGTGTGTGTGTGTGTGTGTGTGTGTGTGTGTGTGTGTGTGTGTGTGTGTGTGTGTGTGTGTGTGTGTGTGTGTGTGTGTGTGTGCTGCGTCCCATCGCACTGCTCTTACACTGGTCTCGATCTCGTTGAGCTTCAGGGTGGGATGGAGGTCTCTGCTGTAGACGTCGTGGAAAGGAGGCACCTGGAGACACAGTCACCGTTAAGAAGCTTTAGCCACAGTTAAATAGAAGCTGCATTAATCACAGTTAAATAGAAGCTGCATTAATCACAGTTAAATAGAAGCTGCATCAATCACAGTTAAATAGAAGCTGCATTAATCACAGTTAAATAGAAGCTGCATTAATCACAGTTAAATAGAAGCTGCATTAATCACAGTTAAATAGAAGCTGCATTAATCACAGTTAAATAGAAGCTGCATTAATCACAGTTAAATAGAAGCTGCATTAATCACAGTTAAATAGAAGCTGCATTAATCGCAGTTAAATAGAAGCTGCATTAATCACAGTTAAATAGAAGCTGCATTAATCACAGCTAAATAGAAGCTGCATTAATCACAGTTAAATAGAAGCTGCATTAATCACAGTTAAATAGAAGCTGCATCAATCACAGTTAAATAGAAGCTGCATTAATCACAGTTAAATAGAAGCTGCATTAATCGCAGTTAAATAGAAGCTGCATTAATCACAGTTAAATAGAAGCTGCATTAATCGCAGTTAAATAGAAGCTGCATTAATCACAGTTAAATAGAAGCTGCATTAATCACAGTTAAATAGAAGCTGCATTAATCACAGTTAAATAGAAGCTGCATTAATCGCAGTTAAATAGAAGCTGCATTAATCACAGTTAAATAGAAGCTGCATTAATCACAGTTAAATAGAAGCTGCATTAATCACAGTTAAATAGAAGCTGCATTAATCACAGTTAAATAGAGGCTGCATTAATCACAGTTAAATAGAGGCTGCATTAATCACAGTTAAATAAAATCTGCATTAACAACAGCTAAATAGAAGCTGCATTAATCACAGTTAAATAGAAGCTGCATTAATCACAGTTAAATAGAAGCTGCATTAATCGCAGTTAAATAGAAGCTGCATTAATCGCAGTTAAATAGAAGCTGCATTAATCACAGTTAAATAGAAGCTGCATTAATCACAGTTAAATAGAAGCTGCATTAATCACAGTTAAATAGAAGCTGCATTAATCACAGTTAAATAGAGGCTGCATTAATCACAGTTAAATAGAGGCTGCATTAATCACAGTTAAATAGAGGCTGCATTAATCACAGCTAAATAGAGGCTGCGTTGATCACAGCTAAATAGAGGCTGCGTTGATCACAGCTAAAGGTCTATAGAGCTACTGTATCATGTGACTCCCAGGTCTATAGAGCTACTGTATCATGTGACTCCCAGGTCTATAGAGCTACTGTATCATGTGACTCCCAGGTCTATAGAGCTACTGTATCATGTGACTCCCAGGTCTATAGAGCTACTGTATCATGTGACTCCCAGGTCTATAGACGTATTGCAACTAATGGGGATGAAAAGGAGATCTCAGCCAGATAATGACTCCATGGAATCAATCCATCACCGTAATGTAACACAGTCCATGCAGCCCAAACAACAACAAACAAACAAACAAACAAACAAACAAAAGTTTGCTCTATTTCTCAATTGCTTAATTACATTACATTGTGATAAAGAATGTACTTTGTCATGCAGATGATGTAAATCACTGAGTGCATACTAATACTACAAGGTATAATACAATAACACAAGGTATTCTTGCAAAGCCATTCAAGGACAGTCTTCCTCCTACTCCATATTGCTCTCTCTGTGGCTCTCAAAACAAATTAATAGTATGTACCGCCCTCTGGTGGACAGCATTTGTATTACTAAGTATCAGTAAATGGAAGCTTAGAAAGGTGTTTTCTTTTCATTCTTTTCTATTTTTATTTATTATATCTAATTTATGTCTGCTGTAAAAATGTAATAGGATCAAAATGTCGGTCTTGTCTGCACCAGCATAGGGGCCGACCACCAGTGTTCATTGGCCAAGTAGAATTTGAATAGTTACAGCATTTCTGGACTTAAAAAGTAGTTATTCTATAATTCAATCAAAGTCAAATACCAGCTTGTATAACTCAAGCTATTCATAAAGTAAACTTCTGCCCATTGTGGCATCACCATGCCATGCACCAAATGGTAAAAAATACAATTTACTGAGTGTAATATTATTACTTTGTACTATAACTACATACCTCTGACAATGTGTTATTTTGGACATACTGTTTTCATATTGTGATCTCAACGGTAAAATAATCAAATGACCATGAACACTGAGTGTAAATGTGATAAAGTATACATTAGTCTATATCCTATCATAGCAGTATGCTGCCATATCCTAGATATACAGATTTCCCATGATGCTGGTAACAACCTATAACAGTATACAGTAACCAAACACGTTCAGCCATCATGCAGACGTTACATCATGAAAACACCTCAATGGAGCCAAATCCCCACATTAACCATTTCACTACCACACTACAGAAGGTTAACCGTTCACTACATTTACATTTACATTTTGTCATTTAGCTGACGCTTTTATCCAAATCGACTTACAAGTTTTGTACAACAAGTCATCAGGAAGGGTACAACTCTATCAGCTGAGTAACATTCATCAAAGTGTTGAGTGCTATAGTGTTGGTTAGTATATTAGGACAAGTGCATGACAGTAAGGTTAGTTAGAGTTAGATTTTTTATTTTTTCATTTCAGATAATGATTCTTTAGTCGACGGCGAAAGATTGGACGGGTTTCGGCTGTCCTAACTGTGGTGGGAAGTTCGTTCCACCATTGTGGGGTAAGGACCGATAATCGGATTCGAGCGGCCATGGGGAGCCAGTGCAGGTCCCTAAGAAGTGGGGTGACATGGGTTGACTTCGGTAGGTTTGAGATCAGGCGGGACGCTACGTTCTGAATGAGTTTAAGAGGCTAACCTTCTGTAGTGTGGTAGTGAAAGGTTAACCGTTCTGTAGTGTGCTTGTGAAAGGATTAACCCTTTGTCGTGTGGCTGTAAAAGGGTTAACCGTCTGTAGTGTGGTAGTGAAAGGGTAAAATTCTGCCACAAGCACAGAACACTAGACTTGCCCAGATATGAAAAGAATCCTGATGTCATCACACTCAATAAAAAGATTTGAGCAGCTGGAGATATATAAACATAAAATCCAGCATCTAACATCCAACGTGCCAGAACAGAGAGAGAGAGAGAGAGAGAGAGAGAGAGAGAGAGAGAGAGAGAGAGAGAGAGAGAGAGAGAGAGAGAGAGAGAGAGAGAGAGAGAGAGAGACTGATGTAAACAAGACGAAAGTCTTTCTCTGGTCTGCATCCCCTTAACAATTGTATGTATTGAGCCGTACTGTATTGTACCCATTCTGCTATCTGTTAAAGGGGAACTATCTTATAAATGGCCTTTTTCAGTGTTTAGCATTGTTTCCTAGCTATGTGGACTTATATTAATATGATCTATGTCTCTAATTCTCATATTGGCGCATTCTTCCAATTCTCCTCTCACAATATTCACCCTCACTGAACTGAGTCATCTGAAAATGTGATGATTTGTGATGTCAGAAAGACACCGCTGCATGTTAATGTCCCAGATGCCGCGACGCGCGACGGCCACACACAGTGGTTTAGGAGCCCAGCCTCAAAACAGCTTAAGATCTTCAGGTAGAAAAATGCTGTTTTTGAGGACTTGATTAGAAATACAAAACAATGAATTAAAAAAATATATATAATTACAGAGGTGTTCCATAAACTCACAGGAATTGTGTAAAAGTGCCCAAATAGTGAAAGAAATAGTAAAATAGTTCCCCTTTAATACAATTTTCAATCAATCAATCAATCAATCAATCAATCAATCAATCAATCGAGAGAGAGAGAGAGAGAGAGAGAGAGAGAGAGAGAGAGAGAGAGAGAGACAGACAGACAGACAGACAGACAGACAGACAGACAGACAGACAGACAGACAGACAGACAGACAGACAGACAGACAGACAGACAGACAGACAGACAGACAGACAGACAGACAGACAGACAGCTTGTGGGGTTAATGGGAAAATTGTGTTCCACCAAAGGATTTTATGTTTAGTTTTAAAAGCCAAATTGTTCATCCTAAATGAGCGGATGTTGCAGCAGAAATACTATCGTTGTATCATTCACTTGTACTGTATAAGGCATGTGCCACAGTAGACAGGCCTTGGACCTACAGCCCAGAGTTAGTTCAGATTGGAATGACCTGGATAGGAATGGACTAGTCAGCCTGGACCGGAGTAAAGTGTACTGGACCGGACTTGGCTCCGTTAGGGAGGGTAGTATGGAGTGAAGGATACATACTCAGTCCTAACTGATCTTTACTACAGTATGTCATCGCCTCAATGTACTGATCTCAAAAGGAGCACTATGCGGTGAGAATGTGTGACAAGATGAATGAAACATTAGCTTCACAGACTTGGATAAACCCTGGAATTGGATTCAGAAGTGAAAGTTATCCAATGGAGTTTTTGGCCACTAGTTGATGAAATTGTCGCTATAGAGCACAGAAGGAGGAAATTGTGCATCATGTGTTCTTCCAGGGCGGGGACGAGGACGCCCACGAGGATGCACGAGCACAGGGGTGATGTAGAACACAAAAAGAGTGCACTGGAGGCGTGTAAACATGTCCTTGTGCTTCAAATTGATACATGTCATACAATCCTCAAAATCTAGCAAAAAGCAAACTGTTCATCAAATGAGGTAGGACTGTAAAACTTGACACGGATGTGGATAAACATTGCAATAGGAAAGTAAACAGTGAAAATGGCCTTTGTTTTAAAACAATCGCGGCCACTGCTATGAGTCTAATTATTCTCAAGAGGACCGGGAAATGTAAACAGACGTGGGGCTGTTTGTAGAGCTAAATCTATACTTTATAGTATTGCTATCTGTCCATTCTCATTGTCAATTGAGTCCATAAACCGTCCCTTCAAAATGGCTTAAAGAAGAAAAAAAATCATCAATAGGTTCTCATTTTATAGCGCCGTGAATATAAGCGTTATACCGGATTTGGTCTAGTATATTTCCTGGAAGCCGAGATACAGGGCTAATAGCTAATAACGTTAAATCCAATGGCATTTCGGTTATGGATACGCTCCAGTTAAAACTCAAACTGCATATGATCGGTACGATCCTCACGCATGTATGCATGAAAGGGGGGGGGGGGGGGGGGGGGGCGGGGGACGTCGTTTCTGATTATCGATTACCAATAACCGTGTTAGCCTCATTAGCATCATAGGCCGAACGCCTGGATGGCTATCAAAACAAGGCCCGATCGGGATGTACTTTACGTGAAAAAGATCTTACCGTGGTCCGGTGGGATCCCCCAGAGCATTTCCCCGTTATCGATCGCCATCTGGTAGATCGATATGTCCATTGGCTGATGATAAATCCCCTTATTGCATGGTGAAATCTGCGATCCAAAACGTAATCCAAGCTACAGGCTACACATCTAGAATCCTGCTAACTGAAATCTTTATTGAAAGTACAAAAAAAGACTGATCCATTCAGCCACAGGGCACACTGCATTATCGCGATAGCGCCCCTAAGAGGATCTGGCCGGTATTGCACCATCTCGAATTCATAGAGTAAGGTAAATCTGCAGTGCCGCTCGGCGACCTTGAATAGGTTATTAAAATGGATTAAAAGCAATAACAACTTCCCACGGATTTATCCGTGCCTCTGTCCACAGCGCATGGATTCGAAACACGGATGAATACCTGGCCCGTCCCGAATGTGTTAACACAATACATTCACAGCGATTTTAGAAAGGTGCAGAATAAAAGTATTGCTTTTCCCAAAAAAAGATTATTGATTATTAACACATTAACTGCCACGCTTATATCCATCAATGTTTGATCACTGCCACCAGTCTAAGTCTATGGAGATGTTTACCTTCTTTGCAGGGCTATAACTTTTTAAATTGTATTGCTAAATTGACATTACTATGGCCCATTCAACATCGATTATCTATCGTTCAGGATGTAGGAACGTTTTACTTTTTCATTCACACATTCATACAAAAATACCGTCTAGAGTATAAATATGTTTTTATCGTTTTCTGCAGTAATTCCTAGAACGTGAGATATAGGCATAAATGCATATATTAGATTATCAAATGCCGTTTGATACCGATCCACGCTATATAAAAAATTTCAACTGTACATGGTCCTAAACGTTATGACTGATCATGCGCGGGTGAACGGGGGGGGGTATAATTCCGTGATCGTCGTTAAATGATTTATGTAGTATGGGTGATATATAGATCAGAGCAGTTTGCATCGATAATAATAAACAAAAACGCTGAAACTCACGGCAGCCTCCTCTTACCGTTGGGCGATGAGAGTGGAGCAAACAGATCCCAGTTATTTGATGGGGATCGAGGCGATCCATTTCCGGTTTGTATAATACTAATACACGCCCAAATCATGTCGATTATTGAGTTATGGCAGCGATCCATATCCACGGTGTGTGGCTAGAGTCCTGGGATGATATGCGAGTGGCCGGACGGATTTAGGAGATGCACCGAGATGCACCGAGATGACGCTGACTGAGCTACTATCACTGGGTAGAACCATGGCACTTGCCGAGACTCAAGCATCAGGAATGGAGCAAACACGACACAGTTCGGCTCAAGGAAACATGAGGGAAGATGTTTTGGCTATGAATATGGGGAGGGGAGCTACAAATAAAAGTTGCTATAATTGCTCTGGCACTTTTCCCCATCGTGAGGAAACACCGTGCCCAGCGAGGGGGAGAACGTGTAACACCTGCGGTAAACAAGGACATTTCTCAAAGTGCTGTCGTTCCAAACGACCACAAGGGGGCACCAGAGCACCATGGGAAAAGAGAGACCGACATGAAGTGCATTATATGCACACCAGTGACAGGGAAATCACACCAAACTCAACACATGCAGACAGAGAATCTTCTGAGGAGTATCTGTACACACTTTCTCAAACTAGATCAGACCTCCCACATGCAAACATAAAGGTTGGTGACTGCAAAATAAATGTGATGCTGGATACAGGGGCAACTGTAAATATCATTGATGAGGCAACTTACCAGAGACTGACATATAAGCCCCCACTCACCAAATGCACTGTTCCCATATTTCCCTATGGCTCTCGTAAGCCACTACCTGCCCTGGGAAAATTCACCTCGCTGGGGGAGTCCAAATAACAGTTCACAACTACAACATTCCATGTGTTACAAGGAAATAATGGCAGTTTACTCGGATATGACACTGCCAGTCAACTTGGGCTAATCAAGATTGCTAATGCCCTTCATACATCCCCAGAGCAGCAGGAACAGCTCACATCTCCACGACAACCGGTCGACAGACAGCCCACATCAGCTTGCAAACAGACAGAAGCAAATACAGTGGATGATATCCTCACTGAGTACGATGGTCTATTCCATGGATTGGGCAAGTTGGATGGGGTTCAAGTCAAGTTGCACATAAATAAAGACGTTTCTACTGTCACACAACCTCATAGAAGAGTGCCGTTTCATGTGAGGAAGCGGATTGAAGCTGAACTACAACGCCTGGAGGATCTCGATGTAATTGAAAAGGTTGATGGCCCCACTCCATGGGTTTCTCCGATAGTTGTTGTTCCAAAGCCAAAAGACCCGGAAGGTGTGCGTATATGTGTGGACATGAGGGTACCAAATTGTGCCATCGAAAGAGAAAGACATCTCACACCCACAGTAGATGACGTGATACAGGCACTCAATGGAGCCAAGTTCTTCTCAAAGCTGGATTTAAACAGTGGATATCATCAGCTAGAACTGGATCCTTCCTCACGATACATCACAACATTCTCCACTCATGTAGGGCTACGACGTTACAAGAGACTGAGCTTTGGGGTCTCGTCGGCTGCAGAGGTGTTCCAAAATGCCATTCAACAGGCCCTGGATGGCATTCCAGGAGTCATCAACCTCAGTGATGACATTCTGGTTTTTGGGGAAACCAGGGCTGCCCATGATCAAGCTCTCAGGGCAACCTTTCAGCGACTGAAAGAAAAAAACCTGACTCTCAACAAGGCCAAGTGCTCATACGCACAGACCACTCTTGACTTCTTCGGATATACGTTCTCAGATGGAGGTTTCTCTCCAGATCCTAAGAAGGTTCAGGCGATTCATGATGCTGCTGCCCCGACCAATGCAAGTGAGATACGCAGTCTCCTTGGCATGGCAAACTACAGCGCCCGATTCATAAAGGATTTTGCCACCATAACTCAACCCTTGCGAGACCTGACAAGGAAATCTGCTCATTGGACGTGGACCGAAGAACACCAGAGGTCTCTTAATGAGATGAAACGCAGCCTTACTAGTGACGCTGTGATGACCTACTTTGACCCACACAAACTAACTGAACTGGTTGTTGATGCAAGCCCAGTAGGTCTTGGGGCTGTATTGGCACAAAGGAACAGTCCAAATGAGCCGGCCAGAGTGATAAGCTATGCAAGTAGAGCACTGTCCCCCATTGAACAAAAGTATTCACAGACAGAACGTGAGGCCCTTGCTATTGTCTGGGGCTGTGAAAATTTTCACATATACCTTTATGGTGCAGCCTTCACACTTGTCAGTGATCACAAACCATTGGAATGGATTTTCAATAACCCCAAATCCAAACCACCTGCTCGTATAGAGCGCTGGAGCCTGCGTCTGCAACCATACAACTACACAGTCTGTTACAAGGCTGGCAAAGACAACCCGGCGGATTACATGTCGCGCCACCCGGCACAGGTATCACACATCTCTCACGCTATGTCAGACGACGAAAGACAAGCTGAAGAATATATAAACTTTGTCACTGAAAATGCTGTACCCAAGGCAATGACACTGGCGGAAATTCAGGATGCAACCACAACTGATCCCACTCTACGTGAAGTAATTCGACTCATTAAAGATGACTCTTGGAGGTTGCTGTCTGACAAACGGGACTCTATTGATGGAGTTGACAGATCTGCTCTTGTGTCGTTCAAGAAAATAAAAGATGAACTGACAGTGACTGCTAATGGTGACACTGTACTGCGTGGCACAAAGATTGTCGTCCCCCACTCTTTACAAGTCAGAGCAATATCACTTGCACATGAAGGCCACCAGGGGGTGGTCAAAACTAAGAAGCTGATCAGGGAGAAAGTCTTGTTCCCTGGAATTGACAAGCAAGTGGAGGCAATGATAGCTGGCTGCATCCCATGTCAGGCTGTTGTGCCC
>NC_140170.1:169661669-169664169 GCF_963971535.1 Notolepis coatsorum | reverse complement strand
CATTTAAAAAACTACCATCTCATCATTTAAAAACTACCATCTCATCATTTAAAAACTACCATCTCATCATTTAAAACTACCATCTCATCATTTAAAAAGCGTATGGCCATGGATCTGAAAGGGTGATTTAAATAGTTTAAATAGTTTGGGGAGTTGTTGTAGGTCTCCATCTGTGGCTATTGGCTACATTTGTCATTTCAATGACATCCCATCATCTGACCATGCCAGTGTAGCAGGGTAGCCCTGGCTGAGCTTGGCTACTTGAGACAGAGAGAGAGACTCTCATTACACGCAACGTAAGTAAGGCACACTGCGTTTCGAGAGAGAGAGAGAGAGAGAGGAGAGAGAGAGAGAGAGAGAGAGAGAAGAGAGAGAGAGAGAGAGAGAGAGAGGAGACTCTTCACAGCACAACAATAGCAATAGCAGCACAACTCATATTATAGGCTACCATGCTTTATGCCTAATATGACCACGAACGTCAGTGGCGTGAGCAGCAGGGCCCGCTGGCAATTAGCTCGGGGGCAGAGCCCCCATTGGGTCCCGCCCATGCAGCCCCCCCCCCCCCCTGAAGCCCCGCCCCTGTGCTGTACCTCTGTGCTGCTAGCTGTGCGTTGAACCTGTGAGGCGTCGCTCATGGCAGTGATCCACTCCTCCTGCTCGCTGTGGCTCTCGGCACTGAAGTAGTAGGTCCTGGTCCCCGCATGCTCCGCCTGCAGACAGAACACAGTGGGAGCCTTGAACTCTCCTCCTCCTCCTCCTCCTCCCTCCTCCTTCTCCTCCTCCCCCTGGTACCACACCTGCAGAGAGAGAGAGAGGGGGGCAGAGTGGGAGAGAGAGGGGGGGGGGGCAGAGTGGGAGAGAGAGAGGGCAACAGAGTGGGAGAGAGAGAGGGCAACAGAGTGGGAGAGAGAGGGGGGGGGGGGGCAGAGTGGGAGATAGAGAGAGAGGGGGACAGAGTGGGAGAGAGAGAGGGCAACAGAGTGGGAGATAGAGAGAGAGGGGGACAGAGTGGGAGAGAGAGAGGGCAACAGAGTGGGAGATAGAGAGAGAGGGGGACAGAGTGGGAGATAGAGAGAGAGGGGGACAGAGTGGGAGAGAGAGAGGGCAACAGAGTGGGAGATAGAGAGAGAGGGGGACAGAGTGGGAGAGAGAGAGGGCAACAGAGTGGGAGATAGAGAGAGAGGGGGACAGAGTGGGAGAGAGAGAGGGCAACAGAGTGGGAGATAGAGAGAGAGGGGGACAGAGTGGGAGAGAGAGAGAGAAAAGACTTATCATTTAGATTAATTATCGGCATTGGCGGTCGTTATCATCATCATCACCACCACCTTCTTCATCATCATCATCACCTCATGCAGAGACCAGCCCATGCCCACCGTGGTGAGGCCCCTCTGTCACCGGGAACACTTTCAATAGGAAAGTGACTTTTGGTTTTTTGCAGCTGAATGAAAACATTTAGGGATTTTGTTGTTTGTTGACAAGCGAATCGGACCGATGTCACACTAAAGTCACGCTAAAGTCACGGTATGGATTGTACGTGCAATCTACATGACACTGCATGTAAAAACATCCAAAATACAGTATCAGATCCAAAAAAAAAACAAAGAAAAAGAATAGAAAACACCCAAGGCAGCGAATGTCACGCGCGCGTGTGTGTGTGTGTGTGCGTGCGTGCGTGCGTGCGTGTGTGCGTGCATCCGTGTGCGTGTGTGAGCATATGAATACTCTATGGATGTATGCCTTGATGAAAGATGAAAGCGTTACCTCAACCTTGATATCACCCATCCCAAATTGCAGCTGTAATTCTCACCTGTGGACAGCAGGCGGCGCTGTAGCAGTGTGTGTGTGTGTGTGTGTGTGTGTGTGTGTGTGTGTGTGTGTGTGTGTGTGTGTGTGTGTGTGTGTGTGTGTGTGTGCGCGTGCGTGCATGTGTGTGTGTGCACGTGTCTGCAAACATGTATGGTGTTCACTCATGCGTGGGTGCATGCCCAAGTAAAAAAAAATTATATTTTTCCATGCTGAAAGTATATTTTTTCGCATATTAAGTGTGCTGAAAGTATATTTCTACCTATAGGTAGGCTACTTTCTGACAATATACTTGCAATGTATTTTTGTTACTTCTTATGTGCTTTCAAGTACTAATTCAAAGCACAGGTTTAGTATGATAGTCCTTAATATGCTGTAAAATGTAATATTAAGTACACTTAGAAAACAAAAACTGTGCACTCACTTATGCGCGTGTGCGTGCCTGCACAGAGTGTGTATGTGATGTGTTGGCAGCATTATATGTTTGTTTATATTTAGCTCATCAGAAAGATGACAGAAGCACATCACTCATGCAGCCATCGTCCCACATGCAGCCTCTTTAACACGTCCGGATGAAAGGAGAAAACGGACGAGTGCACTACCTACATTATTACACCTGCTCCTCTTTGGAGCTCTACACAGGCACAGCCCAGGGCAGCTATGGCGCAGGGGTCCTCACAGTGGGGGAGGGAGAGGA
>NC_140170.1:169654169-169656669 GCF_963971535.1 Notolepis coatsorum | reverse complement strand
AGAAATAATTCTGGGATTTCTGACTATTTCCCTATGCATTGGTGCGAGTTCAGCTGACAGTCCATAGAGTCCATGACAAGTTCATGAGATGCTCTGCTCTTTTGTTGTGTTTGAGGTGGATGTTGTTGCGTGTGTGGGGTTTTTCATGTATCAATTTGAAACAAGCCTCTTGACCGTTGGAATTAGGGATGTTAAAATAAAATAGCTAATAATATTATTCAATATTAGACTTCATTGATCCAGAGGCAACCGGCTATTCGTCTGCTATTTGTAGATATATCAAGACAACAACACAACTTGCCCTCAGGGACAATCATATTTAATCTATTTAGATAGAGTATGTATGTATTATTTACAGATAATTGAAAGTACCTCAAAACATGAAACCAAGCCATGTCACACATCGTGTGTGTGTGTGTGTGTGTGTGTGTGTGTGTGTGTGTGTGTGTGTGTGTGTGTGTGTGTGTTACTTGAACAATTGTCACTGTGCTCCTAAATTTCTTGTGTGCTCCTAAATTTGTATTTAGATTTTATTTATTAACATTTTATTTAGGAGCACATGTGAAAAAGGTTAGCGTAGAGCCCTATATATGGAGACATTAACATTACGTTATCAAACATAGGGACAAAGACTGTAACAACAATGTTTTATAATCTTTATGTTAATTTTCATTATAAAAATGTTGTGCCCCGAAATACAAAAAATCAATTAAGGGGGGCAAAAAAAGCCCTTGAAAAAAATGTTAATTTCTAACCCTGCTCAGCAGTACACACTCAGCAGTACACACTCAGCAGTTACACACTCAGCAGTACACACTCAGCAGTACACGCTGAGCTGCGCTGAGCTACTGTTGTTGTTGCAGCCGGCGGATATGCTCACAGGGGATTTCAAAATAAGAGTATCGCAATATGAATCGATCTTTTTACGTTGCATCGATCCTATTTGATAATTGATAATAGATCGATATATCGATCTGGATCGATGTATCGTCCCACCCCTACTAATATCCATAGGTTATGTTAATGTTCCATAGCTTTGGTGCATAGTTTGCAGCGGCTGCATCCCAGATTCTGTTTAGGCAGATATACCATTCTGCTTATTGGTTGAGCTGAGCTGAGGACAGATATACCATTCTGCTGATTGGTTGGCTGAGCTGAGGACAGATATACCATTCTGCTGATTGTTGGAGTCCAGCTCATCTAGCGATCAACTATTACTGTCCATGCCAACCTCAATAAGCAAAAACAACAACTGCGTGGTGATTGATTGAATGAAAATTGTATTAACAGATTGCAGAATGGGTACAATACAGTACGGCTCAATACACACATTGTTAAGGGGATGCAGACCAGAGAAAGACTTTCTTCTGTTTACATCAGGGTCCCCCATTTCAATTCATAATGAATTGTAAGTAAGGGTGCAATTAGCACTGTGCAATCATTCTTTGTGGATCTAGCCCTGTGTGTGTTTTTGCAGTATGTGCAAAATGTGTACCACCTGCAACCCTGTGTGAGTAAATGTGTTTTTGTGCCCATGTGAACATCTGTGTGTGTGTGTGTGTGTGTGTGTGTGTGTGTGTGTGTGTGTGTGTGTGTGTGTGTGTGTGTGTGTGTGTGTGTGTGTGTGTGTGTGTGTGTGTGTGTGTGTGTGTGTGTGTGTGTGTGTGTGTGTGTGTGTGTGTGTGTGTGTGTGTGTGTGTGTGTGCGTGCGTGCGTGCGTGTGTGTGGTTAGTGTAGCTCCATATTTGTCCTTGGCAGGTTAATTATAGCCTAGAGATGAATAGGACAGTCACCAGGACTGGCGACAACTGATAAACAGCGCAGATGTCCACGTTGTACCCTGTGTGTGTGTGTGTGTGTGTGTGTGTCAGTCTGTGCAAATGGTCAAAAGCATGTGTTTATATTTATGTGCAAACGTCTACGCCTGCGCTGATGATCCACTCATCCCTCCTCCTTCTCTCTCTCTATCCATCTCTCTCTCCCCCTCTCTCTTTCCCCACTCTCTCTCCTCTCTCTCCCTCTATCTCTCTCTCTCTCTCTCTCCCTCTCTCTCTCTCTCTCTCTCTCTCTCCCTCTCTCTCGCTCTATTTCTCCTAACTATGCTTTCTCACAGCAATGCAATATCAGTGTAACTTCTCCTCCTTTCATAATAACTGTATCCGTTATTCCCGTGGACAAATCTGATTACACCAATTCATCCCTGCGTGCACAATAAAATGATAAACAAAGAGGGAGGGAGGGAGAGCGAAGGGAGGCGGGGGGTGGGCTGGGGTTCACACTGCCACAAGGGAAGTGATGTCACTACTACACCGCAGTCACTTCCTCTTCCACGGTGGAGCGTATTGAGGCCCCTCCCCCGCATCTTCCACGATGCACGGGAGGTGATGCAATTGGCTGAAACTGCCGTAGTAACAGCGTCTAGTAACTTAGCGACGGAGGCAGTTGCTGCTGGTGGTGGGGGGCTTGCGACGACAGAACAGTGTAGACCCCCATCTACCCC
>NC_140170.1:169652856-169653969 GCF_963971535.1 Notolepis coatsorum | reverse complement strand
AAACCGCTCTCAAAGAGCACCTACGGGAGGCTGCAACTCGAAACTGACCCCCCCCCCCTACCACCCCACCCACCCCCTCCTAATGTACAGTTTCCTCCCCCTCGTATGTATATATTTTCTGTTAGGATCTCTGTTTAACAGTACTGTATATTTGCATACTGTATCTTGTATGTCACAAATGTAACAGTACTGTATACCTGTATGTCATGTATGTCATAAATGTCATGATATATATCTGTCTATCTGTATGTTGTGTATGTCATAAATGTCATTATGAATTGAAAATGGGGGACCCTGATGTAAACAAGACGAAAGTCTTTCTCTGGTCTGCATCCCCTTAACAATTGTGTGTATTGAGCCGTACTGTACCCATTGTGCAATCTGTTAATAAAGTTTTCAATCAATCAATCAATCAATGGACAGAATTATAACTGAAAAAGTGCTGCGTTTATTTCTCCACCTTCGAGACACCGCTCACTTCAATTAGTGTGCACCAGACACACATGGTGTAGTGTTAAAAAAAGTGTTTAAAGTGCCTAAAGTGAATGTTAAAGGTGAGTGTTTGTTTCTGTCATGACGGACACTCCATCAGGCTTGTAACAACATCTGGCCTCCATTCTGCAGTGAAGAGGTCTGTTTGTACCGTCATCACCGGTGTCTTCTGTGAAGCCACTCTACAGTCAGTAGCATGGGGCACAGTGCTAGCGTTAGCAAGGCTGTTAGGCACATAGAGTATATCCCCTGAAAGAGTCTGGATCACGGGACTGTGGGTATAAGCTGCCCATTGGCCGACTATTTCAGTCGGCATCCTCCACCCCGTCTGCTATCGGCAACATTATTTAGCAAAGGGCACCGTCGCTGCATCCCGGGCTCAGCGCCGCCCAGAGTGTTTGTGATTGGTTTAAAGAAATACAAACAAGCCTGAGCGTTTGTATTTGGCACAGCGCTAACGTGGTGTAGTGTGTAGCAGAGAGGTATGGCTGCGCAAGACTACCCTGGAAGTGACTTGGTTTGTTAGCGTCAGATGAACCCTTTCACTGCCGCACTACCAAAACGGTTAACCCTTTCACTGCGACAATTCACAGAAGGTTAACCCTTTCACTGCCACAACAA
>NC_140170.1:169645356-169647856 GCF_963971535.1 Notolepis coatsorum | reverse complement strand
AGGGAGGAGGGGGGATCTCCTGTATCCTCTTTGATGGGCGGATTGACATGACCAATGTGATGATGGAAGCTGAGGGCAGTGACCAATCTTTTCCTGCAAAGATCAAGGAAGAACACTATAGTGTTGCTAGTGAGCCTGGCAGCAACTATCTGTTTCACTTTACACCAGAGAAAGCAACTAAAGAGGAGTCCCATGCAGAGAAGATTGCTAAGGTCCTGTTTGCCTGGCTGAAAGAGAGAGGTTCTGATAAGACCTTGTGGGCCATTGAAGGAGACTTGACCAATGTCAACACTGGAGTGAAGGCAGGTGTAATGCGGAAGCTGGAGCTGCACCTGGGGAGAAAGCTGGTCTGGTTGGTGTACAACCTGCACACTGGTGAACTTCCACTGCGCCGTCTCATTGTTGAAGTTGATGGGGCTACTCTGTCAGACAACAAATTGTCTGGGCCAATAGGACAGCTCCTTGATTCTGTTACAGACTTGGAGATCAATCCTAACTTCACCAGGATCTTTCTTGGCCCTCCGCTGATCAAGCTGCCTGAGAAGATCATTCAAGATCTCTCAACTGATCAACACTATGGCTATAAGCTGGTCTGTGCAATCAGGGATGGAGTGCTTTCTGCAAGGATGGCTCTGCTGGAGATTGGACCGGTAAACCACAGCCGCTGGCTCACCACAGCAAACAGACTCCTCAGGCTCTGGGTGTCAAAGCATCAACTTAAAAGAAAGAACCTGAATAATCTACAATGCATTGTGGAATTCATCATTGGAGTGTATTATCCATGTTGGTTCAACATGAAGGTCAAGCACTCCTGGATCGAAGGGCCTAGGCACATCCTGTTTCAGCTGGACTGCCTCAAGTCTCAGAGGAAGGAGGTGCTGGATGTTGTGATGCCAACTGTGAGAAGATCTGCTTGGTATGCCCACAGTGAAGCCATCCTCCAAACACTGCTGTGCTCTGAGGATCAAAAAGAGAGAATTGAGGGGGTGGAGAGAATCCTGGCCATCAGGGAGAGGGGGATCCAGACACTCAGCTGGGAGACTCCTGTGTCAGGATCAGAAGAACACCTCACATCAATAGTGACGCTTCCAGCATTGGTGGCTTAATCAGCTGGTCAGAAGTTTGTCAGAGCCACCTCTCACCTGCTCCCTAAGCACCTCCGAGGTGAAGAACTTAATCAACACCCCCATGGAGGTTCTCGACTGGCCTTGCCACACACAAAGCATCGAGAGGGTTGTTAAAATGGTGACTGAGGCCTCTGCTAAGTACTTCTCACAAGAAAAAAGGGATGGAGGGATCAGGGCTCAGGAGACCAGCAGGAGGCTGATGTCCAAGAATGAATCCAAGCAGGACTTGTGCAACCTGATCAAATTTAAGAAGATAGAGGATTGATGGAGCCCCATGGATTTTCTCAATACATTGAGACGTTTGTTAAAATGGTTACAGAGGTTTCTGCTGAGTAGTTCTGGAAAAGAGCTCACCTATTTATGGCTGACGTTGACTTTAAGTTTGTGTTTGTAGGTTGGTGGCTAAAGCAGTACAATAGGAGATCTTGCCATCCAAGAATGAGTCCAATCAAGATATTGGAACCTGGCAAAGTTCAAGAAGTCAGGAGATCGAGATTTAGCACTTAGGTGTTTGTGTGCATTACAAATACAATTTATTATTGTTAGTATTATTATTATTAATCTTTGGAGTTGTATCCAGTTATATACAGTTCACTTGTTAATACATTTGATGGCTTTGTCATTATAAATGATTTCCCATATATTTTTTATCTTTGCAATTTTGTAATACAATACCAATGGGTTCAAATGGTAAAATCAGCCATTTTGAAATCCAAAATTATGCAGGTTATATTTATCCTATCCCAAAAATGACCTCATATTTGAATTCCCCATTAAGAAACACATCATTTAGACACCTTGCATGTTAGGATCTCCTTCAGATTCATGTTGGCATCCATGTATGGCCAAGGGGTGAAAAATGGTCAAATCGGCCATTTTGAAATCCAAAACAATGTAGGTTAGAGTTATCCTATCCCAAAAATGAACTCATATTTGAATTCCCCATTAAGAACCACATCATTTAGACACCTTGCATGTTAGGATTTCCTTCAGATTCATGTTGGCATCCATGTATGGCCAATGGGTGAAAAATGGTCAAATCGGCCATTTTGAAATCCAAAACAATGTAGGTAGGAGTTATCCGATTAGAAAAATAATCCCATATTTGAATTCCCACAAAAAACACATATTTTAGACACCCCACTCGATTGATTTTCCAAAAAAAGAAAAGTATGGCCCGCCTTACCAGCCATGCACACCGTGGTGAGGTCACTCTGTCACCGGGAACAGTTTCAATAGGAAAGTGACTTTTGGTTTGCAGCCGAATGAAAACATTTAGGGATTTTGTTGTTTGTTGACACAGCGACGAATCGGACCGATGTCACACTAAAGTCACACTAAAGTCACGGTATGGATTGTACGTGCAATCTACA
>NC_140170.1:169630356-169637856 GCF_963971535.1 Notolepis coatsorum | reverse complement strand
TCTATCCATCTCTCTCTCCCCCTCTCTCTTTTCCCCACTCTCTCTCCTCTCTCTCCCCTCTCTCTCTCTCTCTCTCTCTCTCTCTCTCTCTCTCTCTCTCTCTCTCTCTCTCTCTCCCTCCCTCTCTCTCTCTCTCTCTCTCTCTCTCTCTCTCTCCCTCTCTCTCGCTCTATTTCTCCTAACTATGCTTTCTCACACCAATGCAATATCAGTGTAACTTCTCCTCCTTTCATAATAACTGTATCCGTTATTCCCGTGGACAAATCTGATTACACCAATTCATCCCTGCGTGCACAATAAAATGATAAACAAAGAGGGAGGGAGGGAGAGCGAAGGGAGGCGGGGGGTGGGCTGGGGTTCACACTGCCACAAGGGAAGTGATGTCACTACTACACCGCAGTCACTTCCTCTTCCACGGTGGAGCGTATTGAGGCCCCTCCCCCGCATCTTCCACGATGCACGGGAGGTGATGCAATTGGCTGAAACTGCCGTAGTAACAGCGTCTAGTAACTTAGCGACGGAGGCAGTTGCTGCTGGTGGTGGGGGGCTTGCGACGACAGAACAGTGTAGACCCCCATCTACCCCTCCCCTCTCTCTCCCTCTCCTCTCCTCTGCCTCTCTCTCTCTCGTCCGTTCATCTCCTCAGGTGCAGAGAGGAGGAGGGGGGGCTCGATGGCAAGATGGCTATAGAGTGGAAATTAATAATAAATCCTGGTATTTCCCTCTCAGAGCATTCTCCCTCTCTCTCTCTTTATCCCCATCCTTCATTCTCCCTCTCTCTCTCTCTCTCTATCTCCCTCCTTCATTCTCCCTCTCTCTCTCTCTTTATCTCCCTCCTTCATTCTCATCTCATTCTGTGTCATCCTCGGTTTTTAACAACCCTCCTCTTTTACCCCCCCCCCCCCCCCCACACACATCTCTCTCTCTCTCTCTCTCTCTCTCTCTCTCTCTCTCTCTCTCTCTCTCTCTCTCTCTCTCTCTCTCTCTCTCTCTCTCTCCCTCTCTCTCTCTCTCTCTCCCTCTCTCTCTCTCTCTCTCCCTCTCTCTCTCTCTCTCTCTCTCTCCCCCTCACACTGCAGGTCTGGGATGAGAATATGATCAATACATGACTGAGATTTAAGATGATCTATACTCCCTAATCCAATAATTATTTAAGACCCATCGAAATCATTTTTTAAGGCCTACGATTTTAATGATTAAATTTAAGAATTTTTAGGACTTTTCAAGACGCCGAGGGAAACCCTGAAAAATCTACTCCTCCATCCCCAGTTCCTCCGTGACCCGGAGAACTGAAAGATTGTCATCACATTGAAGGCTGTTTCCCAAGCCTCCGGTCTCCCCACGTGTCTAACCCTAACCCTCCGGCAGGCAGGCAGGCAGAGACACGTGTGTGTCCTCATGCGGAAGTGTGTTCCACAGATCCCTGCCGTATAGGCTGTTAAGACCCATAAAGCTCCTCCCACAAACAGCACTTGGCGAGTGTGAACATGTCTCCTGTTCCTCTCCTCTTCTCCTGTTCCTCTCCTCCTCTTCTCCTGTTCTTCTCCTCCTCTCCTCCTGTTCCTCTCCTCATCTCCTCCTGTCCCTCTCCTCCTCTTCTCCTGTTCTTCTCCTCATCTCCTCCTGTCCCTTTCCTCCTCTTCTCCTCTCCTCCTGTTCCTCTCCTCCTCTTCTCCTGTTCCTCTCCTCCTGTTCCTCTCCTCCTCTTCTCCTGTCCCTCTTCTCCTGTTCCTCTCCTCCTCTTCTCCTGTCCCTCTTCTCCTGTTCCTCTCCTCCTCTTCTCCTGTCCCTCTTCTCCTGTTCCTCTCCTCCTCTTCTCCTGTCCCTCTTCTCCTGTTCCTCTCCTCCTCTTCTCCTGTCCCTCTTCTCCTGTTCCTCTCCTCCTCTTCTCCTGTTCCTCTCCTCCTCTTCTCCTGTCCTCTTCTCCTGTCCCTCTCCTCCTGTTCCTCTCCTCCTCTCCTTCTGTGCCTCTCCTCCTCTTATCCTGTTCCTCTCCCCTCTTCTCATGTTCCTCTCCTCCTCTCCTCCTCCTCCTCCTCTCCTCCTGTCCCTCTCCTCCTCTTCTCCTGTTCCTCCTCTCCTCCTCTCCTCCTGTCCCTCTCCTCCTCTCCTCCTGTTCCTCTCCTCCTCCTCTCCTCCTGTTCCTCTCCTCCTCTCCTCCTGTCCCTCTCCTCCTCCTCTCCTCCTGTCCCTCTCCTCCTCTTCTCCTGTTCCTCTCCTCCTCCTCTTCTCCTGTCCCTCTCCTCCTCTTCTCCTGTCCCTCTCCTCCTCTCCTCCTGTCCCTCTCCTCCTCTCCTCCTGTTCCTCTCCTCCTCGCATCTCCTCCTCGTGACATTTCATGGAGGAATCGAGGGAACGAGGGGCGAGCAACACGTCTGTCGTCTCCTTCTAATAAAGCATGTATCGTCCCAGTGATGAGACACGGGACAACCTCACAGGGTGATATTTATAGCCATATGAGCAATTATCTTCTTGGAATCCGTCCATATCATGATATGGCAAGCTAATCACATTTTACCATGTGGAATTAGTAACAGAAATTTGGATATAGACAGGTTTCCTGTTGGTAAACAACACACTGTGTTTGAGCCAATCGGCAACACCCTGCTGATCATGTGACGTCCGAGTTGCCCCCTCACCTGCACTGAGCCGCTGCACTAAAAGTAGTTTCAAACGAAAACGCCTGGGTGGCATGTTGCTAAATCAACATGGCTGAGGTGTGAGTCGTTCACCTGGTACATAGCTATAGCACGGATTGATTGTTTAGATCCATCTGGTTACTTAATTTTTTGCATGGCCAGTCACCTGCAACTGCAATCACGTGTCAAAGCCATAATGCAAACAGTGCTGGGTTATAAACATTGCACTTTACAAAAACGATCGACTGAATGTTTACGTTTGTGCCATCGGTGCGACCAAGGTAGTGTCATAACAAAGACAACGGTGTAAATTGCACGTCTTTACATGAACGTTGCGCCCAATTGGTGAGCATTTGTTCTCTGGTCTATGGTGTTTTCACCCAAACTCATACTAAGCGGTTGAGTAAGATAAGGTAAGATAAGATAAGATATTCCTTTATTGATCCCCTGCCATCATAGCAGCGTGGGGGAGGGGGGAGGGAAAGTACAGGTATGGGCATGGTAACAGTAGAAGACATAAAAATAGGCAGTGTAAACAATATAGTTAACTCTGAACATACGCATATGAGCAAGTAGGCAGTGTGATCAAAAGTGCAGATGAGGGTCTGTATGCCCTATTACAATAAATATGGTCAATAACACTTAGAATCTAAATATATATATATGAAGTAAAGTATACAGTATACTCAGGTGCAATATACATCCTGGCATGATATACGTTATACATTGTAGTCTGTGCAGAGTACAGTCGAGGTGGGTCTACCAGCTACAGTACATGTGGACATGAATAAGGTTGTTGTACAGTAACCAATGGAAGAGGAGCTCAGCCCACCTATAAGACAGTGTGGCTCATTTCTGCTCTGGCTCTGCAAAACCTTTGCACGACAGAAAGTATAAATGTTTTACACAAAAAAGGGATTGTCCAATACTTTTCTCGTCCCTTTTCTCTGGAATGTTCGTATTCCGTGGTCACCGTCGTGGATCTGAAAAGGTTCAAGTCCAAACTGTAATTGCCTTGAAACATTTATTGCTTAAAATTAAATGTGGGCGTCAGCAGGAGCAGGTCTGGGCTGAATACATCAGTGTCCTTCTACTCCACATCAACGCTGCCTTGGTAAGAGACAACTGTCTGCTTTTAAGTGCGGTGTATGTGTACACAGTACCTGTGTGTGTGTGTGTGTGTGTGTGTGTGTGTGTGTGTGTGTGTGTGTGTCTACCTGTCACGTGTGTTGTGAGTGTGTTTTCCATTAGTGTAAAGTACACTGTGTATGTGGACACTGTGTCTGTCTGTCTGTCTGTCTGTCTGTCTGTCTGTCTGTCTGTCTGTCTGTCTGTCTGTCTGTCTGTCTGTCTCCTCTCTCTCTCTCTCTCTCTCTCTCTCTCTCTCTCTCTCTCTCTCTCTCTCTCTCTCTCTCTCTCTCTCTCTCTCTCTCTCTCTCTCTCTCTCTCTCTCTCTCTCCGTTTCTCTCCAGATGCATCCATGACTAGAGAGTTGGAACTAAAACCACAGAGCTTCAGTTAAATGTGTTTACTCATCGCCAGCCAGCCAACCAGCTAACCAACCAGCCAGCCAGCCAGCCAGCCAACCAGCCAATCAGACAGTCACCCAGCCAGCCAACCAACCAACCAGCCAGCCAGCCAGCCAGCCAGCCAGCCAGCCGGCCAACCAACCAACCAGCCAATCAGACAGTCACCCAGCCAGCCGGCCAACCAACCAACCAGCCAATCAGACAGTCACCCAGCCAGCCAACCAACCAACCAGCAATCAGACAGTCACCCAGCCAGCCAGCCAACCAACCAACCAGCCAGCCAGCCAGCCAACCAACCAGCCAATCAGACAGTCACCCAGCCAGCCAACCAACCAACCAGCCAGCCAGCCAGCCAAATAGCCAGCCAGACAGCCAGCCAGTCATTCAAGAAGATAGATACCAATTTCCTCTCTGTGTGTTCAGTAGAAAGCTATCCGCTGCAGCTAGCCTACAGTAGCGTAGCACAAATGAATGGAAGCAGATTTGGACTGCTAGCCTAGCTTAAAACTCTGGGGGAGGTGGTCTGTATCTACTCCCGTTCATTTGTGCTAAGCTAGGCTAGCTTGCATTCCCCATAATGTCGACGTGTTCCTTTAATATCAGAAAGAAAGGCTTCCCGGCAGCGAGGTGAAGTCCTTCCGGGAGTCGTGTTTGCCTTTCAGTTACTCACTTTATTCCGGTTATTGCGTTACGCTAGCAACACGTATGACGCACAAGAGGCAGGGAGAACGACAGGGATGATTAGCGATAGTGTCAGCGTTAGCTAAACAGTGTTTTTATTGATGCCTTTTGTATGAGCCGGCAGTTGGTCAGCAGCCGAGCCTGGCGTGCGTTCACTCATGGGGTGTGACCTACGCCGATGCCCCGGCTTCTGTCTGTGTACAATAAGAAACACGTGAAGAGTAGGCTACGGCACTGAGCACACGGATGTCAGTCAACATGGCTTTAGATTTACGACACCGCGCGTTTTTTCAAATATGACCGGCAAGAATGTCGGTTCAAGTCCATAACACTGGAACGCTGAACTAAACTGGGGGGAAGGTCGTCTGGACCAATGTCCATGTTCTGTCCTGAGAGAGACACGCAGACACGCACACACACACACACACACACACACACACACACACACACACACACACACACACACACACACACACACACACACACACACACACACTGATAAGGCAGGTGTCACTCCTGAGTAAGGACAAGCGAACAGCAAAAACAAGCACTGGCCTTGGAACCCAGCAAGAGAGAGAGAGAGAGAGAGAGAGAGAGAGAGAGAGAGAGAGAGAGAGAGAGAGAGAGAGAGAGAGAGAGAGAGAGAGAGGAGAGAGAGAGAGAGAGAGAGAGAGAGAGAGAGAGAGAGAGGGGTAGAGGTAGCATGTTGAAAAAGGGAGTATGGGACACCATGAAGGGAGTTAAGAGGAAAATACAGATACATACACACACATTATATTGTACTATTGAGGACTATTGACTAGATATTCCATAACCTACATTTATTCCCTAGCTTATACCTTCGCCCTTACCCTATGCCTAATGTAACCCTAATACTAACCCCTAACCTTAACCCTTAACCCTAATGAACTATTTTTAAGTGTGACCTATGTGATCCGTATCTATGTTCTTCATATCTACACCCAGACCAACTATGTGATCCGTATCTATGTTCTTCATATCTACACCCAGACCAACTATGTGATCCGTATCTATGTTCTTCATATCTACACCCAGACCAACTATGTGATCCGTATCTATGTTCTTCATATCTACACCCAGACCAACTATGTGATCCGTATCTATGTTCTTCATATCTACACCCAGACCAACTATGTGATCCGTATCTATGTTCTTCATATCTACACCCAGACCAACTAGGGATGCACCGAATGGGAAATTCTTGTCCGAAACCGAATACCGAAAATAGGAAACAGTTTGCCGAAAACCGAATGCGAAAGGCAGAACATTATTAATATTATTATATAATATATATATATATAAAAAGACAGGACCGGAAAAGTCTTTATCGTATATATATATATAATGTATTTATTTTTTGTGTTTGTGTTTGCAAAATTTGCAAATACGATAAAGACTTTTCCGGTCCTGTCTTTTTTGCTACAATGATGACAAAAGTGCTTGCTTTCAAAATAATGTTTATTTAAGAAACCGGGAAACACATTTGTGTGTATATGCAGGCTATATAATGCATTATTACATGGCGTTTTAACATTAGCCGAAATGCTTGATTGTGATTGGTCAATAGCGCTCAGCAGCGGTCCGTTATTACTCGATAACGGACCGCTGCCAGGGGCAACAGAGCAATAATGACCGCTGTTCGCAGCTGGAGCAATCAAGCCCACTGACACACACTGCATCAGTGCAACCGAGCAATAATGACCGCTGTTCGCAGCTGGAGCAATCAAGTCCACTGACACACACTGCATCAGTGCAATCAGACACACCTGCCGGCTGCCGGCGATAATAATAATAACTTTATTTGGGCTGACAGCGGAGCCACAGAACAACTGCGTCTGCATTTGATCTCGTCTTGTCGATGGTGTAAAATGAATTAGGTATATTGTTAGTAAGTTAGCCATGTAATAAGCGGGATAATGTATAGCCTATACTCGGTCATTGTCGCAAAATAATTGACCTTCACTACGTTTAGAACACCTCGGCGAGGCGCCTCGGTATTCTAAACTCTGTGTCGGTCAATTATTTTGTGACAATGACCTCGTAGCTATACATTACCCCTTACTTATTAACAGGTGTTTCAGGTCTAAATGGCTTAGTACTGTTGACATTACACTGCTTGTAGTAGTAAATCAAATAGCATATTTCTTTAAATAAAATTACAGAAAATTATCACTAAAGTGCTATCTGTTGCAGCTGCACACTTTTCCATAAAAATAGCATATTTGGATAAGTGTGACCATTTCTCAAAAACTGAAATCATGTACTTTTTTTTTAATACAGAAAATTATCACTAAAGTGCTATCTGTTGCAGCTGCACTGTTCTCCATAAAAATAGCATATTTGGATAAGTTTGACCATTTTCTCAAAAACAGAAAATCATGTATTTCTTTTAAATACAGAAAAGAATCACCAAGTTACCATTTCTCAAAAAGTATAAATAAATACAGAAAATAAGCACTCGTTCAATCAGTGGACATTTCTAGCTCAATGCGAGGTCTGCTGCTGGCTAATAATACGGTCAATACGTGGGGAGATCTTTGACAAGGCAACACGCATGTCATCCTCAAGGCTCAACTATATTTTGTTTTCAGAGCTGTCATGGATGAAAAGCCAGCTTCACACAGATATGT
>NC_140170.1:169612856-169625356 GCF_963971535.1 Notolepis coatsorum | reverse complement strand
TGGGAATTTCTCACACCAAGGTGACACACCCCTCTCTCTTGACTCCACTTGGTATGGTCCACGGCATTCTGCCTCACCACAGGGTGGGACATGCATTCCCCAGGACAAACACACCTGGGCAGGGCCCACGTGGGCTTACAAGACACCATACACACAGTTGCATTGGTTTACAACATAAACATAAATACTCTACTCTCATGCAAAGTCTTGTCTTTTTCTCCCATGTGTTAGCAAATAACGTTCCCTGCCACAGAGAAAGTTCCCCATCTAGAACACGGTCCCAAGTCGATAAACAGCTGCATCCACACCTATTTCTCACGCTTTATTGCAGGGACTTGTGAACAATGTAAGACTATGGCACAGCCTACATTTATTTTTATTTGATTGAATTACTCTAATTCAATGTTCTATGCATTTTGCCTGCATTGATCAAAATTAGCCGTCATCCAAACGTGACCCACTGACCCAGAGATGACCTGGTGAGGCTACAGGCTACGCAGCAGAGAGCCTGTCGACCTCGCGGTACAATCGGAGGTATTCAATTAGAAAAACTATTATATGTATTAAATGCTAACATAGCAATATTATGCTATGCTAATATGCTACATCTGACAACTGACGACAACTGAAAACCATACAAATACAATACCTACCCCATAAAGGACCTTCCACACTGGCAAGTTTACATGTCGATTTATTTTCATTCCATCCATCACTTTTCCACTAGCGCCACCATCAGGCCAAATTGAGGCCAAGTGTCTCGAAAAGTAACTGCTGGATTGCCATACATTTTACTGTGCACATTCATGACGTCAGGAAGAAGACACTTATGTTAATTTTGAACCCATGACCTTTCCTCTAGCGCCACCATCAGGCCAAGCTTTCAAACAAGTGTATCTCCTGACCCGTCACACAATTTGATGTGAATATTCATGACCCCTAGAGGAACAACCCTATTGATTTTGGTCATTATGCCAATGCATGGACCCCTGCAGTGGCCGCATGCGGCTATATCTGGTAGCTGGTTCAGAAGGGAGGAGAGAGGGAGGGGGCATCGGGTTTTATAGGTCAGTCGTCGTAACTGATGGGAAATTAAGTCTTAATGGACTCTCGCCACTGGGAAACAGGCTGGTGCGGAATCAAAGTGGGCAGACAACTCTCAATTATTTTTGTATCATGGGCTGCTCACCTGGACCACAGAGCGACTGGACCACATTCACTTCCATTCATTTTGAGGACCATGTCTAAATATCATACTTCTGAAGTATAAACAAACTACAGTACACAGCTATATTATTCTGTGTACTTTTTTCTCGAATGTTGCCATTTTCTAATTATGAGTATAGGAACTATTTCTCACTTGAGGTGTAGTTTGACCCACTGTCAGCTTCTCACTGAATACTTAGAATCTTTCTTCCTGCAAGGCAGCAGGTTGGTTAAACCACCACAAGCATTCCATGCAGGGCAAGGATACACAGCACACTCAAACCTACAACAAATTGACCGGATCTACTTTTATTTTTCAAAGGTAATACACCTGTAAACACACATCAAATGCCAAAACAAACACATACCTTTGACTCAGAATTGTCTGTATTGAAATCTGCACAGCAGAAGTTTGTTTATACTTCAGAATTATAATATTTAGACTTGGTCCTCAAAATGAATGGAAGTGAATGAGGAGCTGGGACACCTGGGAGGAATGGTGGTGTTGACAGCAGACGACAGGGGCAGCAGTGGTCACTAGTTTACTAGTAGATGACTTTAGATAGAAGTGAGACTGCTGAAACTAGATTTATTTTATACTGAAGTGAAATATCCCTTTAAGTTGTACTTTAATAAACATATTAAAGGAAATACATGTATCCAAAAATACATCAAAAGTATCATTTGAATTATATTCAAGCAAATCTTAATTAAGTACAACTTTTTACACGCTAACTACAACTTAAGTCCACAACTTTAGTATACTTTCTGACTACATAAAGAATATACTAAAGTATACAAAGTATATTTTCGGAAAATATAGTTAAGTATGCTTAGTTTTTTACTAAGCCTACACACACACGCACACACACGCACGCACACGCACACACACACACACACACACATACACACACACACACACACACACACACACATTGTATCCTTGGTCTCACTGTGTACATGTCGCCGTGAACCGGCTCCATCTACCATTTGGAGGGTGATGATCAGGTATCTGGGGGAACCGGTTGGCATTACCTCAGAGCAAGAGGGGGACTGAATAGAGGGACGGACAGGAAGTAAGGGGGAAAGCCCTGAGGGAGGAGTGACACTCGCCTTTCCACAGCACACCTGATACAGCTGCACAGTACAGTAAGTGGCTGTTCGCCGTGGCAGAGGGTGAGGCCCCAGTTCACACACACACACACACACACACACACACACACACACACACACACACACACACACACACACACACACACACACACACACACACACACACCTGTACCTGTAACGTAACCCCGCAACTGTGCTTATCCAGTCATAGTCATACGCACCTGTGTTACACAGCACACAGACACACACACCACAAACACACACACACACACCACACATATACACACACACCACCCAGATAAACACACACCACCCAGATACACACACCACCCATATACACACACCACCCAGATACACACAGTACACAGATAAACACACACCACACAGATACCCCCCCCCCCCCCCCCCCCCCTGCTAAAATGTTCCATTAATAATTGACTTTGAGCTACACGGAGGCGGGATTAGAAGGACAGTTTGAATAATGCTGCGGGCTCAAGGCCCCCCCCCCCCCCCCCCCACCTCTTCACGTCTCTCTCTCCACACATTTAACAAGTTCCCGGGGCGCCCCCGAGGTCCGATAATGTTTAAGTGCGCCTGGATGATCCAGGCCATAAACAATGTCTCCTGGCTGTCGCCACACCTCTCGCCCTGCTGGGAGATCGTTTACTGAACCTGCAGGTGTGGTCAGGTTTCGACAGCTCACTCCTTTCAACAACACTCCCCGACAGTCACAGTGAGACCAGAGTCAGAAACCAGTACGTCGTGTATACAGGCTGAAAGTATATCTTCAGTGTGGAACAGTAGAAGAAAGTATTGAAGAAAGACCCTCTTACTGTCTTTTACTATAATGTACGCCGGTATTACGTAAGGTGTATTTCTACCCATAATATGTACTTTTCTGAGAGTATACTTACGGGGTATTTTTGGTGCTTATTATGTGTTTTCTTACGTACTCATTCGAAGCACATGTTTAATAATGGTGGGCGTTAATATGCTGTAAGTGTAATCAAATCTCAACACAAGTTGCACTTTAGTAAACAGGTTTACTATTTTCGGCAAAACTAACCGAAAATACATCAAAGGTATCATTTCAATATATGTTAGCACATATTAAGTATAACTTAAGTGGTTTTCAATTTAACACAACTTCAGTATACTTTCAGAAGATATACTTATATAAGTATACTGGCGGTTTGTCTTCTATCATTTCGCACATAGTTCACTAGATTTGTGGAAAGCGTGTTGTGTAGAGTACTGATTGTAGTCCAGTGGATCGCAACATTTGAGTATCGTTATTTCAAAGTACCTCAAAGTCAGAATGTGGAGAGAAATTCTGCAAGATGTACAAAAGGCTTGGGATCAACATCAACGCAATCTATTCCATAATGTTAGTTGCAGCAGCTGCAGTTGACATCCATTCCTGCTGCTCACTATAGATTCACATGTTGTGGAATAACTCGGATTTGGAAGAAAACTCACTTGCCTAATTGAGTGAAATGGGGGGGGGGGGGGATTCAAGGCAATCGACCTTTGAGGACTCCTTATCAGCAGATAACCAAGAGTCAGACACTAAATAATCCCCCCCCCCCCCCCCCCCCCCACACACACACACGCATGCACACACACACACACACCGTATCCCGTCTACCTTTCTCATTGGTCAATTTGAACTGACAGGTGTCATAAATAGAAGCAGTTGGACAGGAATCTCCAGCGAGGGCCTCAGAGGAGAACATGCTGGGACAGGACCCAGGGAGGGAGAGAGGGAGAGAACCACACTATCGCCATGAGTCGGCTGAGTTCCACAGGGAACGCTGCCTGTCCGTGAAGCAAACAAGACGTCATCCGGTGTTAGCCCTGAAACAAAACACGCCTCAACCTCCGCTACATGCCACATGTTGCTCCCCCTGACACTCAACCGCCATTATTATTATTATACCTAATACTTGTGCCGTCTGCCCCCGTGCACTTAGCAACGCATACTGTACCTGAGCCACTACCACGACGCCATAAGCCCTGAGGGAAGAAACAACGTGCTTAAAATCGACCACAAGTAGACTTTATTTGAATCTCGACAGAGCGGTGTCCACAGAGGCCTCTTTTAAAAGACATAATAAACTTGGGATTGTCTACCTGGATACTGTTGGACTCATCTAGGGAAAAAAAAGGAAAAGAAAATAAACATTTCCCCATGACTCATTTATGAGCCTGGCTAACACTCCCTGTTAAGCCAAGTGTCGGTTGGGTGACTCCGTGGGTGGAGAGAGAGGTCTAACCTTTTATAATCTGCCGTCATCAAAACAGCACCCTGCTGGCAAAGCGATAAACACCTGACAGTATGGCGCCCCGCCGTGACACAGGAGCGCGGGGACAGGAGACAACGAGAGAGAGAGCTAAGACGTACGCAAAAGAGAATATCGTCGGCGTACAGCACAAACCGCCACTATTTGTTGCTGGGGGCGAGAAGATGCGGAAGTGCCCGTTCACCTCGACGTTAAAACTTGAGATACCGCTTCAAGATCCGAAGGAAAAAAAACTACACAAAAACAACTAATTACAGAGTTGTTATTTCCTGACTGAATACACACATAACGAATTACACACTTGTGATTTCCTCACTGAATGCACACATATAACTAATTACAGACTTGTGATTTCCCGACTGATTGTTTTGAACCACCATAATCACATGATATGAGATATGAGATATGATATGATGCAAGTAAATATTGTTGCCTAAAAATAGAACCCAGCTGCATGAGTCATGCAGGAACAGTTGTGAAAAATGATGCTAGAATAGCCCTAGTTTTTAGCAGCCGTGAAGCGTGCGAGTCGGTGTTGTTCTGGCGGTTGTCCCCCCTCCCGCCCCCGCTCGTCTCCGTTACACAGGGTGTGAGTAAGTGAAACGGAGCGGCAGACCACAGAGTGAGCCGCTCACAACACCGTGAGGATTCGGGTCAATAACACTGAGAGGTCCCACAAACACATCCAGAGTAAACAATTCGGGAACAGCTGCATTCTCTGCGTTCCTGCAGGTGACCGGAGTCGGTCCCACAACAGCCTATATATATAATAAAGCATCCCGATGCTCGGAAACTCCTCCGATGAACTTGGTTGTTTTCAGGAGTTTGTTTTTGTTTGATGGAGACAAAAGACAAGATCATATTTAAAAGCACCGCCTTTCTGTGGTTGAACCGGGAATTCTGGGACACGCCGGCGTCTCAGGTCTTTTGTCTTTTTACCGTGAGAACGGCGGCGGTGAGGAAAAAGATAGCTTCAGAAAGTACCGGCGCATGAGAGAATTCAATCTGACGGCATTATTTTTTAATGTGTTCCCAGCGCCCAATGAATAAAGATGAGCTACTGTGCTGCGTTGTGTGGATATTATGTGGGGTTATGTACGTGGGGTGGTTTCTGCTGAGTAAAGCTTTATGTAAGTTCTGGTGTCGAGCCTCCTTCTCCCCTTTTGTCTTCTATACCAGCAGCAGTGTGAGAGAGACAGACAGTGACAGCTCTCTCTCTCTCCCCCTCTCTCCTTCTGTCTCCCTCTCCTTCTCTCCCTTCTCTTCTTCTCTCTCTCCCTCTCTCTCTCTCTCCTTCTCTTTCTCTCCCTCTCTCTTCTTCTCTCTCACTCCCTCTCACTCTCTCTCCCCCTCTCTCCTTCTGTCTCTCTCTCCTTCTCTCGCCCTCTCTCTCTTTCCTTCTCTTTCTCTCCCTCTCTCTTCTTCTCTCTCCCTCCCTCTCTCTCTCCCTCCCTCTCCCTCCCTCTCTCTCTGTGCCCTCTTCTCTTTCAGTACAATCAGAGTATCTGTTTGCCTCTGTGTCTGCCCCCCCCCCCCCCCCCCCCCCTTGGTGAACCACACGCTCTCTCTCTCTGGTGCAAAGTCTGGAACCAACTGACACGGCGCTCGTCGGCACACAGACGGCCTAAATGTAGGCAGCATGGTTTTGACAGCCTGCGAGGGGCATCTCTGATTATTATTCACATTATCACTGACAGCAGCACCCTAACAGCAGCACCCTAACAGCAGCACCCTAACAGCACCCTAACAGCACCCTAACAGCAGCACCCTAACAGCAGCACCCTAACAGCAGCACCCTAACAGCACCCTAACAGCAGCACCCTAACAGCAGCACCCTAACAGCACCCTAACAGCACCCTAACAGCAGCACCCTAACAGCACCCTAACAGCAGCACCCTAACAGCAGCACCCTAACAGCACCCTAACAGCAGCACCCTAACAGCAGCACCCTAACAGCAGCACCCTAACAGCACCCTAACAGCACCCTAACAGCAGCACCCTAACAGCAGCACCCTAACAGCACCCTAACAGCAGCACCCTAACAGCAGCACCCTAACAGCAGCACCCTAACAGCAGCACCCTAACAGCACCCTAACAGCAGCACCCTAACAGCAGCACCCTAACAGCAGCACCCTAACAGCACCCTAACAGCAGCACCCTAACAGCAGCACCCTAACAGCACCCTAACAGCAGCACCCTAACAGCAGCACCCTAACAGCAGCACCCTAACAGCAGCACCCTAACAGCACCCTAACAGCACCCTAACAGCACCCTAACAGCACCCTAACAGCACCCTAACAGCAGCACCCTAACAGCAGCACCCTAACAGCACCCTAACAGCACCCTAACAGCACCCTAACAGCAGCACCCTAACAGCAGCACCCTAACAGCAGCACCCTAACAGCAGCACCCTAACAGCAGCACCCTAACAGCAGCACCCTGGCCCCCTCAGCGTCGCCTCCAGTCCTCCAGCGCTCTGTGTGGGCCGCGCCGCCCCGTCGCTCCACCAGAGAGCTCAGTGTATATAATACAGGAAGAGGGCACTCAGCTGGTTATATGAATAGGGGGCGATGTCCTCGCTGAAAACGGAACGCCACGCCCTCCACGTCACATGTAGCTACGCACCCTATCGACTGCTGCGTGAATATCGGTCAATGTCAATTAATTCAATATGGAGTGTTTTCTCATTTTGATGTCAAAACTAGCCAAATAACTATAGTCTATTTTACCCTCAATAATATGTCATCAATAACAAGCCCCCAAAATATTATCCGGCTGAATGATATTCCAAGTTTAATTCCCAGTCATCTCAATAAGTGGCTCAGGGGGGGGATAGAAGAGCAGGTCGTCTGGTAATCAGAAAGGTTCCCGGTTCGATTCTGGCTCCTCCTTCCCGCCGGGTACCAACGTTGAAGTGTCCTTGAGCAAGACACTTGACTGCTTCCCGGTGAGTGGATTGGCACCTTGCCAGGCCGCCCTCCGCCGTGAACGTGTGAACGATCGGGTGACTGCGAGGCACAAGTTGTACGGTGCTTTATAATAAATGCACAATTTACCCTAAACGTTGCAAACTTGTTCCTCAATCAAACAAGCCTCCTCTACTTTTACTGGTATCAGCGATGTCTACGACCCACTCCCTCCAGTTCGAAGCTCTCAGGTCTGCAGATGTCTCCAGAGCTGATGATGGAAGAAGCCAGCAGGGGTGACCATCAACGTGTCCCTCAAACCCCCAGCCCCCCCCCCCCCCCGCCTGTCAAAACCAACCCACCTCCCGGAAGATTTCAGAGGAGTCCAATCTCAATGGGATTATTCCCCAAAGGGTATATCTGCATGACAGCTATAGATCACTCCATATGGCTCGTTCCTGAAGACACAACCCCCCACACCACCCTACTGTACTCCACCCTTCCCTGATTATCAATCACCCAAATCATCCCATGATTGATTGATTGATTGAAAAGTGTATTAACAGATTGCAGAATGGGTACAGTACAGTACGGCTCAATACATACAATTGTTAAGGGGATGCAGACCAGAGAAAGACTTTCGTCTTGTTTCCATCAGGGTCCCCCATTTTCAATTCATCATATGACACACACGACATACAGATAGACAGTACTGCTAAATGTATAGATGTAGCCTACATCTATACATTTATGACATACACATTTGGGCTATATATGCAGTAGCCCAAAGCCACAGTGATATTAAACCCAGATACAACTTCAATCGTCTGTCCTTGTTTTGCAAAACAGTCTTCACGTTACTGCTACTACAGTATAGGTGCCTTGTCTTCCACTTCATCCTCCAATATATATAAATTCCCTTTTTTTAATGTGTATTTCAATTCTTAATTAACTTCTTCATTTAGCAAATGTATGTACTTCACATTTAGATACATCGATCCGAGTCAAGAAAGCAGCATGGGGAAAGTTCTACATGACAACAGAGGTAAACAAACGTCATCGACGTTCAAGGAGCAGCAGCGATCACGTCCGTGCAGAACGCTTTTTACAGAGACCATCACCACCACCACCACCATCATCATCATCATCATCATCATCATCATCATCATCATCATCATCATCATCATCATCATCATCATCACTATCATCATGAATGAATGAATGAAATTAACTTTATTAACAGATTGCAGAATGGGTACAGTGCAGTACAGCTCAATACATACAATTGTTAAGGGGATGCAGACCAGAGAAAGACTTTCGTCTTGTTTACACCAGGGTCCCCCATTTCCAATTCATCGTAATATCATCATGGTTAACTTATGAGCAGAACAAGCAGCACCCCATCATCATTAACCCCCTCCTCAGTCTCCGGCACCCTGGAGATTTGACTGACCTTAAAGCAGAATCTGCGGGTGATGTTGTCGGAGGCGTGCAGCCCTGCGATGAGGAAGCTGAGCAGAGGAAGGCTCCCCAGCACCGTGTCCTCCTTCTCGTCTGGAGGAGGAGGAGAGGAGGAGAGGAGAGGGGACATTATAAAGACGAGTCAAGAGAAATTAACCAAAACCAACAACAACAACAAAAATAAACTGTGTGTGTGTGTGGGGGGGGTAAAATAAGAGAAGAAAAAACAGCAATCGCAAACGAGTAATCAGTATTAATCTGTGAGGTAGATATGGATCGGCATACAGTAGCTAGGATGTCTGTGTCAGAAGAAGCGCCTTGATCGTCTCTTCCCCGTCGGCTGTCAGTGTGAAGAAACGCGCACTCCAGTCCCAGGCTGCTTAGAATAGAGATCCATTATGGTTTCCGAGGGGGTCCCGGCGATATAAGCGGCGGTAACGGCTCACGCACTGACTCACGCACACACTACTAACACACACTCACTAACACACGCACACACGTCCAAGGATCCAACGGCGGAGAGGAGAAAATATGATGGGTGCAAAAAATTAAATAAAAAAGCGAGAGAAGCGGATTAAATAATGGAGGACGTCATGAAATTTTCATCGCTTCGAACGGGAATCCAGAATACACCTCTCTCTCTCCTCTCCTCTCGTCTCGCTGCGATTACATCCCGCCTCCCTTTCTCCCTCTCCTATCTCTCTCCTCTCTCTCTCTCGTTCTCTTCCTTGCTCCCTCCCTCGGTCTCTCGTTTTCCTCTGAACGGAGCTCTGTGCTGCGCGACACAAGAGACTCCCTCTCTGTAGCCGTGCAACGGTGTGTGTGTGTGTGTGTGTGAGAGAGAGAGAGAGAGAGAGAGAGAGAGAGAGAGAGAGAGAGAGAGAGAGGGAGGGAGGGAGGGAGAGGGAGCGAAAAGGGGAGGGGAAAGCATTGGGGCTTGTGTTTGTGCATTGTACAATCGGCCTATATGCTGTTTGTTCGCGCGTGTGTGTGTGTGTGTTTTGAGATAGCATCATGTGACTCAGTGTTGCAGGTATTTTGGCCCCTAGCCAACCATATACCTGTCAGCCGTCTCCACCAATAGGAGGTCAGGGATTGTAGCCACATACATAAATCCAGGTAAATAACCACGCCTCTCTTTCTCTCCTTATCTCTCTCACATACGCACATACTCACTTATTTGAATGTTTTATTTTTACGTCCATGTATTTGTGGAATACTAGAAGCACACAACTATGAACATGTAATTTTTTTTTTGTATCTACTTTTTCTCCTATTTTTCTATTTTATTCTATTTTTCTGGCAAAAGCATCTTGCTTCGCATATTGGACTGTTTCTCGCCCCCATCTGCACCTATCACTGACCAGGGCCACGCCCCCATCTGCACCTATCACTGACCAGGGCCACGCCCCCATCTGCACCTATCACTGACCAGGGCCACGCCCCCATCTGCACCTATCACTGACCAGGGCCACGCCCCCCACATGCACCTATCACTGACCAGGGCCACGCCCCCATCTGCACCTATCACTGCCCAGGGCCACGCCCCCATCCGCACCTATCACTGACCAGGGCCACGCCCCCAACCTGCACCTATCACTGACCAGGGCCACGCCCCCATCTTCACATATCGCTGATCAGGGCCACGCCCCCATCTGCACCTATCACTGACCAGGGCCACGCCCCCAACCTGCACCTATCACTGACCAGGGCCACACCCCCAACCTGCACCTATCACTGACCAGGGCCACGCCCCCCACCTGCGACATATAAACAGGTGCTGCCCTGCACTCACCCGTCCATAGTGAGACCATTTTAGACCACCTTTACCCACTTTAGAACACCTAAACACACTTCATATTTATTGGCAAAGAATTTGCACTACAACCCATACCTCATTACACCTTACTGTCAATTGTACCTAAATTGTACCTCATCCTATTTTTGCATTGTACTGTATAGTATATAGTATATTATTGTATTGTGTAACTCATTTTATATAAAAGTATTCTGTACTTCTGTATGACAACTAATAAAGAAACTTGAACTTGAAACTTGAACTAGACCTCACTGATAAACATTCCATAGGCGGCACGGTGGTGTAGTGGTTAACACTGTCGCCTCACAGCAAGAAGGTCCAGGGTTCGATTCCCGCTTGGGGACCAGGTTTCCGCGTTGCCAGGTACCCAGGTGGGGTATCTGCCGGGCCTTTCTGTGTGGAGTTTGCATGTTCTCCCTGTACTCGCAAGGGTTCCCCCCCGATAAGAGAAACCCAATGGAAAAACATGCACAACCAACAGATCGCTGATGCTGTCGCGTCCTTGACGAAGATGGGCAGGAGCACTTGGATTGGTCCCCGGGCGTGGCCCCTCGTCGATGCCCTATCTGCTCCCGGCTGCCCTTGGGGGGAAGGACGACGGGATGGGTCAAGTGCAGAGACTCAATCGCATCTGCGACTAAAAAAATACCCTTAAAGAGGTCCTGCATTATTATTATTATTATTATTATTATACTGTAGAAACGTACCTATTGTGACCCCTAGGATAATAGCCTCATGAAACTTTACAAACTCCAAACTAGAGACATGGTCCAATTCAGAATATATATGACCTAGATATAACTGAGGATAAGGGGAGGGTGGTTCTGAGCCATTCTCAGAACAGACACCGTCCATTCGCCAAAAGATTTCATTCTTACAGAAATCTCCAGTTGTCAAACATCTTTGAAACCAAATCAAAACATGTACAACATGTATTTTCTAAGGTGTTCTTCAGGGTCTTTGTGTCTTAATGGGATATTTGGGAGGGATTTTTTTTTACCATGTTTAAATTTTTTACCAAATCTGTGTAACGTTCAAACTGTATATATTTGTATTTTAAAACCGTAAAATAATTTCTACAGTGAATAACATTTTGTACGTGTTTTTTTACACCAAATTGTTCGATAAACTGAAAATAGTTACCTGCATCTCTACACCTTTACCCTCATAGAGAATGCCAGTATCTATGAATATGCAAATTGACAACAAGCACCCATATTTTCCAGGAATTCCATGTCGGCAGCTTAATATTTCAAGACATGTCAATACCTACTCAGCTCTCTGTGTAGCTGAAGCCAAAGGTGTCAAGTTACCACATACTGGACCGTGATAGGGTTGACCTATTAGTGACATCACACATGCAACTCAGATTTCAGGGAAGTACAAAGCTCTTCCTCACCAGACACGTTCTGCATAAATAAAACATCTGTATAGTCAAAGTCATGCCTCCAAGAGGAGGTAACCATTAGGGTGGGATGTGCTACATAAGACTGCTTCAACTAACTGAGTTGCTGAGTGGTATAATTAAGTGTTATCACAATCAAATGTCCTTCCTTTGTTTGTTTTTGCCTCTCTCTCTCTCTCCCCCCCCCCTCTCTCGCTCTCCCTCTCGTTCTATTGGTATATTGGTTGTTCTCTCTTGTTCTCCTGTACACCTATATACCTGTATACCTGTATACCTGTACACCTGTA
>NC_140170.1:169605357-169607656 GCF_963971535.1 Notolepis coatsorum | reverse complement strand
TCCTGCCCCCCGCCCCATCCTCCTCCTCCATCTCCCCTCTCCCCTCATCCCTTCCTACATGCACACTCCCTTCCTCCCTAGTAGCCCCTCCCTGCTTCCACTCCCCACTGCCGTCCTCTGTAGCTCCTCCCCCCTGCCCCCCCCCCCCGTGCGCCCACGCATTCCATTTCTCTTCCCTCTCTCCTCAGCATCATGCCGTTTCATGACAACAAGCGTCCCCTCACACACACACACACACAGATACACACACAGATACACACACACAGGATTTCAGTGGTACCGTCTCACACGTAGAGAATCTTTGATATCTGAACCTTCTAATGATGATGTCACAACGTCTCCTCGTCATTGAAAGTGTCACAGAGTTTCTAAAATCGCACGATAGAAGAATCCTGAGGGGGGGAAACAAGATGTACCTGCAAGGGTTAAAAAAGGATTTGCTGCAATCCGCTGGCGTAAAGATAAGGGACAATAATAAGAGATGAGAGAGAAAACTGTATCATCATCCCCCCCCTCCGTGCTGGGAGGAGCAACGTGGTCACTAGAACTGGTAACTATTATCTGTTATAGTAGTATACATACTAGGTATACATACTAGCAGCATACTATAATCTGCTACAGGTAGCCTATTGTAAGACGTTAGTATGCATCAGTGTTGCAACGCACACTATACGGAATGTACTTCTTCGGTTCTTCTTTGTCGTTAAGTTTCAAGTTTCTTTAATAGTTGTCATACAGAAGTACAGAATACTTTTATACAAAATGCTTCTTACTGTTACGCTCCAGAGACTGTGCAAGACAAGATAAGTATGAAATAAAATAACATAGTATAGCATGTAAATTAGAAGTAAAAGAAAATGAGGTCACAGTGTTCAGTTTAGACATATGTACAATGTTCGATGCAGAATAGACGTAACTGAGTTACCATATAATATACAATACTGTGCAGTGTACTAATATACAATACTATATAGTGCAAGGCAGAAATGGGATGAGGTGCAATTTAGGTACAATTTACAGTAGGTGTACGAGTTGTAGTGCAAATCCTTTATCAATAAATATAAAGTGTGTTTGTGTGATCTAAAGTGTGGAGAGTGGGTGCTGCAGTGTGTTGTTTGTTTAAGTGAGTGTGTGCTGTGTGCATTTGATGGTTGTTGCATAGTGTTTATTGTTCGTTTAGCAGCCTGATGGCTGCCGTTAAAAACGGTCGGTATTAGAATGTAACATTCGCTGTTTCAGAAATAACACTCTGTACTCGTAACAAAAAGGAGCTGCTGAAGTCTACCGTGGGACTGATGGTGAACCCACTGACGTGATGAAGCCTCTTGGTGAACCCACTGACGTGATGAAGCCTGAGGGTGAACCCACTGACGTGATGAAGCCTGAGGGTGAACCCACTGACGTGATGAAGCCTGACGGTGAACCCACTGACGTGATGAAGCCTGAGGGTGAACCCACTGACGTGATGAACCCTGACGGTGAACCCACTGACGTGATGAAGCCTGAGGGTGAACCCACTGACGTGATGAACCCTGAGGGTGAACCCACTGACGTGATGAAGCCTGGACACAAAAGGTAGGAAGAGAGGGAAGAGGAAACACTTCAAAACACTCCAAGCACCTCAGTGACAAGACACCAAGACCTCTCCAAAGCACCTCAGTGACAAGACACCAAGACCACTCCAAGCACCTCAGTGACAAGACACCAAGACCACGCCAAGCACCTCAGTGACAAGACACCAAGACCTCTCCAAGCACCTCAGTGACAAGACACCAAGACCTCTCCAAGCACCTCAGTGACAAGACACCAAGACCTCTCCAAGCACCTCAGTGACAAGACACCAAGACCTCTCCAAGCACCTCAGAGACAAGACACCAAGACCTCTCCAAGCACCTCAGTGACAAGACACCAAGACCTCTCCAAGCACCTCAGTGACAAGACACCAAGACCTCTCCAAGCACCTCAGCGACAAGACACCAAGAGCTCTCCAAGCACCTCAGTGACAAGACACCAAGACCTCTCCAAGCACCTCAGTGACACGACACCAAGACCACTCCAAGCACCTCAGTGACAAGACACCAAGACCTCTCCCAAGCACCTCAGTGACAAGACACCAAGACCTCTCCAAGCACCTCAGTGACAAGACACCAAGACCACTCCAAGCACCTCAGTGACAAGACACCAAGACCTCTCCAAGCACCTCAGTGACACGACACCAAGACCTCTCCAAGCACCTCAGTGACAAGACACCAAGACCTCTCCAAGCACCTCAGTGACAAGACACCAAGAGCTCTCCAAG
>NC_140170.1:169587857-169600357 GCF_963971535.1 Notolepis coatsorum | reverse complement strand
TTGTAACTATAATCTAAGTACATACATTTTTTTTTACCTAACTTAAGATGTACTTGAATAAACTTATTTGAAATGTACTATTTTGGTAAGCAAAAGTAACCAAAATACAAGTATAATTTTAATGTAAGTACTTTTAACACACTCAGTACAACTTAAGTGGTTTCAATTTAACACACCTTTAGTATGCTATACTTTCTGAATACATAAAAAGTCTACTTTTAGAAGTCTACTTTTTATTTAAACTTGGATGTCAATCTTTTGGTGAACAGCATGGTCATTGAAACAGTTATGAGTGTGTGAGTTATGACTTTGCCATTTTGTGACCGTTCTCAAGTGGTGACATCATCATCACGAGCCCTGGTGCATTTTCTTTCCACCTATGAAATTAATGGTCTTTTTCTTTACCGTTTACCAGTCATCTTCTCCTTGATACTGGGGGGGGGGGGGGGGGGGTAATGTGGGGTTAGTGGGAAAAATGTGTTTCACCAAAAGATTTTATGTTTTATTAACATTCCGAATTGCTAAATGAGCCTAAATGACCGGATGTTGCTGGTGACGTCGGGTGACCTGGTCTGCAACGCTAAGCTAGTTTTCACTAGTGATATTTTCTTTTTTTCTTTCTAACTGCTGCTTGAAATTCAAAATCCCCTGCGTTATCAGAGACAGAAGTGTATATTAGAAGGCTTTGTTCACGGGAACCACAGCCTGCATGAACCACAACCGAAGCTAGGAGTGATTTATTAATAGTCCATTCATTTTCCTACAGCTCCAGCAAAAACTGAAGACTCGGGTGAAACCAAGGAAACTATAAAAGAAGGAAGGGTCATCAAGTCAGAATGCCAGCGTTCTATGCTCTGCTTGGTACCAGACTTTGGTGCCAGTTCTATTGAAGCCTGTATTCAAATTCTAAATATATCCAAGGTAATAATCTGTTTTAATGCATAACCCAAGTCAAAAAGTAGTATATTTTTCCATACTGAACGTATCTTTGTATATGAATTGTGTACATTTGTACTTTTCTACTTGCAATGTATCTTTGGTACTTCTTATGTATTTTCATGTACCAATTCAAAGCACATGTTTAGTACACTAGTCATTCATAAGTTGTAAATGTAATATGTAAAAAAAAATAATAATAAAAGAAAGTACTAGTTCTATTGAAGCCTTTATTAAAATTCTAAATATACAAGCTATCTGAGGAAATATACATCAACCAATAAACATTAGCTAGTTAACAGTGCAACAAATTGCTGATGAGTCTGACATCCGAGGTAATAACCTGTTTTAATTACATAAATGAGGAGGATCCCATTCAACTCAATGTCGGTCGAACTGAAAGTTTCCACATTTGACACCGATGTGCGTTCATGCGCAACATGGTGACGTGATGACCCTTCCTTCTTTTATTACCCGTGAGAAGCCATGCTGGTGGTCAGACAGGGCGGTTAGTTAGCATGGTGACCTGGGTCTCCCCTCTCCCCACTCTGCCTTCCATGCTTCTGGGACGGTCTGCCAGAGAGCGATAAGGGTTTTAGAACTCCATGTCCCAACTAACAAGCCAATTAGGTCGGGGACGAACGCAACTCCCTGCTACTGTAGTATAAACAGCAGATTAATACTTTGGGTCAAATATGAGCTACGTGTGGAGGCTTGACCTCCTTCAGCATTCCTAGATAAGACATCGACTTACCAAATCAACACAGTGGCTGAAATATGCAGCCATGCAAGAAATGATTGTGTTAATTCAGTCGTTGGACTTCTCTTGCTGATACCAGTAAATGGAGGATATTTCAATAGCAAACTAGACTGTGGAGTGTTTTGGGGGGAAAGTGCTTAAAGGGGAATGTCACTCAATTTAAGAATTCATATATCGATGGCCGAAGAGCAAAACCTCCTATCTGCATAAAAGAAAGTGGGGGGAAAACCTCCTATCTGACAAAAGAAAAGTGGGGGAAAAAAGGATTCTACAAGAAAACTCTGAGTCTGGTTTTGCTCTTCGGCCATCGATATATCATGCCTATGGCCTACAGTAGGACAGTCCAATCAATACATGGTGAACATGAGCAACACTGACCCAGAGGCCAGAAGCCATAGAGCTGCGGAACAACACACAACATCCTCTCTGCGGCTCTGCAGTACTGTGGACGGCCACACGTTGCCATGGGAGCTGCTGTCAATGTGGACTTTACACCCGATGATGTTGCAAGTTTGAGTCCTTGTTTCCAGCTGGTTTCTCGCTTTGGGTAAGACACGGTCATGTTGACAAATAGTGTGTGTGTGCGCTGCCCCTAGACATTAGGAGTAATATATAGGCCTGTGACTTCTTAAATTGGGTGGTATTCCCTTTTAAAGCTGCAATAATTGTTTTATGACCACTAGAGGGCAGCACGGAGAGATACTGTAAATAAACAAAGCATGTTGTAAGGCGCAATTCAGGCTGCTAGTGGCATATTGTGTGGTTTCTGTTTACTGGACTTGAGTTACATTAGAACAACTGAACATTATACATGATATAAAACACTATAAACACGCATGTCTAAGTACAGTTGGAGAGACGAGTTGACAACACCATGCCAGATGTAACACACACATTTGGATAACAGCTCAATTTGGTCAACGCAGGCAAAATGCACAGAATGTTCTCTTGAAAATGAAACAAAATTTAAAATTCTCTTACATTGTTCATAAATCCTCCCAAAAAAACACGAAAATGTATTTGAATAAACCTGCAAACTTTAGCCTGCTGTCCAAATGCATGATCTCCTCCAGGTGTACCGCCAGGTGGGGATAATGAGACCTTCTGATGTGAAAAATGCAGTGAGAAAATAATGATGGCAGCTTTATTGGGTGGTGTGTGTTTACTGAGGTGCCCTTTGTCAGAACCTAACGCGTCACATTGCACCCTACCCAGAACAACATCCTGCCATTTTCCAGATGGCTCGTTGAGTCATGACGACTTCATACTGTGAGTCCTCTCATCACCCCTAGGATGCAGAGACCCTGCACTGCAGCAAGATGAGCCACGTGCATTATACCATCCTATATATTCAGTGATGTCATCACTTTGAAATATGTTGAAAGTAGGGCTGTCAGTTTATCGCGTTAATTAGATTAATTAATTACACAGCTAATTATCGCATTATGAAAATTAACTAAAAAAAAATATATATATATATATTTTTTTTTATTGTTTGTTTTTTATTATTATTATAATTTTTTTGATCTCATTTATTCCATAAGAACGTAGAATAAACATTTACAAACTTTTTTTAAATGGTCCATTTGCATGTTCTTGGTATCTGATTCTAGGGACATTGGATCTCAGGGAATGTATTCCCAGTGTCAGAAATACTGTGTCTGTTACTAGGCTTGAGTAAATAGTAATGAACCAAATGAGAATATCAATTAAAAAAAATTTAAATTAAATTTTTTTTTTTATTACTGTGAATAACACCATGCTAAAATGTACCAGACCTGGGGCGCCCCAGTGGCGAACCACATAGCGCGCTCAGCCGCAGCACAGCCGACCCGGGTTAGATTCCCGAACCCGTCGTTATTTGCCGAATGTCTTCCCCCCACTCTGTCTCCCATTCCTCCTCTCTCTCTCTCTCTACTGGACTGCCCAGTAAAAATAAAGCGATAAACGCTAAAAAAAGAAATCATTAAAAATTTACCAGACCTGAAAAATCTAAGCAAATGAATAAAGAGAAGATGATTAAACAGAAGGTTTTGTAGATACAGTACTGAATTCTGCCATCCGGACACATGCAATTTGAAATATGATTATAGAATATAAAATATCAGGCCTAAAATGGTTATGCGATTAATTAATTACAAATCCTGTAATTAATTAGATAAAAAAATTTAATCACCTGACAGCACTAGTTGAAAGCTGTGTGTTTTTTCTGCTTATGGTGAAAATGATCTGTGTTTTCCTTCCCTGTTTACCAGTATGTTTGTTCCTTATTCTACTTTTGAGGTGAGAGGTGAAGTGATATTTTACAGGATGACTTGTTTTGCTAACTAGCATAAAGCCACGTTGTTGATTTCACTAGCATGCTAGTGGGTAGCTAGATAGCTGCTTGGTGTCAAATTATGCTTCTACTGTAGTTATTTGCTTTATTTGGTTGATGGTGGACTGGACTGCCTTCCTTTTAGCTGGTTGTAGGGCTGCCAATTTTACCAAAATCAAGTTCTAACGAATCCAGACTAGGATTTGTTCTCAGTAATTGTATGAGAGACAGAGGGAGGGAGAGAGTAGAGAGACCATGTACGACTGGTAATCAGATGCAGCGCTAATCTTTTACATTCCAGCTGACTTGATGTGTTATCTGGCTATATTAGGACAGACTTAGTGGACAGAGGAGACGGCATAAATCACTCTTGGGGGTCTGGGGGAGATTTGAGCTCCACTGAGCACCACCTTCTAGTTCCTAGTTCCAAGTAGTTTTCACATACACAGAATTTGATTTGGTCGTTTTCGGTGCGACATTAACGGACAGACAATAACGGACAGATAATAAAATAAAAGGTGGAATCAAATAAAATGGAATATGAACTAAATGAAAATAGAAGCTCAATAGAATATAATATAATTATGAAATAAAGTTTGGCCAGGGCTGTACAGCTGTAAAATAAAAGGTGGAATAAAATAAAATGGGATATAAACTAAATTAAAATAGAGGCACAATAGAATATGATATAATTATAGAATAAAAATAACAATAGGCCAGGGCTGTACAACTGTGCACGATGTGGTCAGGTATATACACTAATTATAAATAACAATAAAGTGGGATGGAATATTTAGCAGGGCTAAGCAATTGACATTAGCAGGGCTGTGCAGGGCTGCTTCCCATTTGGCCTCCTCAGCTCTGGCACAGAACACACACAGACCATCACACAGAGAGCATGGAGTCACACGCCACGTGCGTGGTTATTAATACATTAGACTAGGGATGTTCGATATTATCGGCCTACCGATATTATCGGCCGATATTGGCATAAAAACTTGATATTGGAAAATATCGGTATCGGTTTTAAAAAAAAGTATTTTTATTTTATTTTTATTTTTACATATATTTAACCTTTATTTACCCAGGCAAGCAAGTAAGAACAAATTATTATTTTATTTATTGTCAAAGTATGCATAATGTTCTGTTAATTACACGACAAGAGATATCTAATGTTAATTACCTGAAATTATCCCTTTTCTTGGGGGGGGAAACCCTGCATATATCGGTTGATATCGGTATCGGAAATTAAGAGTTGGACAATATCGGTATATCGGTAAAAAAGCCAATATCGAACACCCCTACATTAGACCTATTTATTGTATTAAAACCCCACACAATATCCCTTTAGTGCGGTGCGTCCATATCAGATGACATAAAAAAGGGTGTTTTTCATCTAGGTCAATAGTAGCCTCATCCTTGTTACAGAATCCCAGGAAATGCAGTCATTTCTTTTTTATCCGTCACCCAGGATCTTATCAAGTTACAGTACAAAAGAAAAGGGGAGGTGTTTTGATTTGTGCCAATGATTGTATTTGTCAGATACGCTGCAGTAGTTCTAGTGTCTCAGTAGCTCTTTGTGTCACTTCCTTTCTGTCCAAATAAGGGAGGACGGCTCCTTCGTCGTGGGACAATGAATGGTTTATTAACCCTTTCACCGCCGCCCTATAGAAGGTTAACCCTTTATTATCACACTACCGACGGTTACAGTCGGTAGTGTGTTAGTAAAGGGTTAACCTTCTGTAGTGTGGCAGTGAAAGGGTTAACCTGCTGTCGTGTGGCAGTGGAAGGGTTAACCTGCTGTGTATTGTCGCAGTGAAAGGGTTAACCGTTTGGTAGTGCGGCAGTGAAAGGATTAACTGAATAAGCCACAAGAGTCTTACCTCGGCGTGTAAATCATTATGTCCAAAAGTGCAGTGATGTAAAATGTGTCAATTGCCGTGAATATCTTAGTATCATCTCATTCTGGCAGAAGAACGCAATGAAAGGCCCTGGCAGGAGACGTAATACATACGCTGCATCCCTAAGCATTTGCCTATTTTGTGGATTTCAACATTATTGCTCACACTCACTCACTCACTCACTCACTCACTCACTCACTCACTCACTCACTCTCTCTCTCTCACACACATACTGTACACACACATATCTATGTTTACACTGTACAGATCATCATACGAACGATGATGGTCAAAGTTCAGAGAATTCGCACGACTGAAAATGCAGAGAACACAGTCTCATTGCTGCAGGAATGTTGTTCAAAGTGATGGCTTTCCTTCTTACTGGTGCTACCCATGCTATCCTGTGTCTCCTCCTCACCTCCTCAACCCGCTTCCCATGGTGTTTCTTCGGGGTCATCCCTATGTTATCCGGGTTCTATGTTCCCTGGGTCCACGTCAGCAAAACAAAGGAGATGATTGTGGACTTTAGGAGGTCGGGGGTCAGGGACTACAGCCCCCTCAGCATCGACGGGGCACCGGTTGAGAGAGTGAACAGTTTTAAGTACCTCGGAGTCCACATATCCGAGGACTTGACATGGACCACACACATTGACAGTGTTGTGAGGAGGGCACGGCAACGCCTCTACTTCCTCAGGCGCCTAAGGAAGTTCCAAGTCAGTCAGAAGATCCTTAAGAACTTCTACTCATTTACAATAGAGAGCATCCTGACTGGCAATATCACCTCCTGGTTTGGGAATAGCACCGCACAAGACCGTAGCAGACTACAGAGAGTGGCCCGTTCAGCCGAACGCACAATTGGATGGGGGCTTCCCACCCTCCAGAACATTTACAACAAGCAGTGCATGGGTAAGGCTAAGAGAATTATCAAAAACTCCAGAATCAAATCAAATCAAATTTATTTATAGGGCCCAACAACACACGTTAATGTCCCCATGGGCCGTACAGATCTTCTTTAAACAAGTCAAGAAGAAAACATAACAATAAGTCAAGAACAGAACAAGAACACCATAAGGTGCAAACATTTTTAGATGGATGCAAATAAATGAAAGAATGCAAGCACTCCCAGACATACCCCACGCGAAGGTAAGGAAAAACTCACTAAAACCTAACAATAGGGAAAAAAAGCTCCACAGGCAGTGTGGAGGAGAGAAACCTTAGAAGGGCCATTCAAGGGGGGATCTCCCTTCTTAGATGTTGGTGATAGTAGTGTTGCAGACGGACAGTTGGTAAGCATGCACTCATGTGTGTAGTGGAACACAGATGAGTGCATGCAATAGCAACTGTACATTTTGAAAAATTAAAGATAGAGCTAATAGCGATAGCAACTGAACATTTTGAAAGATTAAAGATAGAGCTGATAGCAATCTATTTGAGGCACAGGGGCGGCGCAAAGAGGGTCACGTCCTCCCCGTCTTAGTCAAGGGACATTTAACACTCCGGTCGTTGCTCAGGGACAGCCGGAGACAGGGAGATAGGGGCGGCGCAGAGAGGGTCACGAACTCCCCGACATCATCGCGGGACATCCAGCCACCCAAACAACTGCCTCTTTGAACTGCTGCGGTCAGGCAAGCGATACCGGAGTCTCATGACCAGTACAGAGAGACTCAGAAGAAGCTTCTATCCCCAGGCCATCAGGTTGCTCAACAAACAATAACACTATACAACAACCATCAAATGCACTCACAGCACACACATCCACATGTACACACTCACTTTAAACAAACAACTCACTGCAGCACCCACTAACACACTTTATATTTATTGGCAAAGAATTTGCACTACAACCCATACCTCAGTACACCTTACTGTAAATTGTACCTAAATTGTACCTCATCCCATTTCTGCTTTGCACTATATAGTATATTGTATATTAGTACATTGTATAGTATATTGTATGGTAACTCAGTTACTTCTACTCTGCATTGAACATTGTACATATGTACATATTGAACACTTGTGTCTACGTACGTGACTTCTATTTTATACTGCTATACTTATTTTATTTTATACTTATCTTTTTTGTCTAGCACAGTCTGGAGCGTAACAGAAAGAAGCATTTTGTATAAAAGTATTCTGTACTTCTGTATGACAACTAATAAAGAAACTCAACTCAAACTCCTATGTTCCCCGATTGATTGATTGATTGATTGATTGATTGATTGATTGATTGAAAATTGTATACATTTTTATTACTTTATAATGTCCGCCTTGTTTCAAACTGGTTAAGCTTAGGCCCTCTTTCGAAGTTGGTTAAGGTTAGAGTTTGGAATCAGGGCTGGTGGTCTGACTATCTATCGCTACCGGGGAACATAGGACCCGGGGAACATAGGACCCGGGGAACATAGACATGTCCCCGTTTCTTCCACTCGGGAAAGCAGAAAAAACATATTCCATTGTCCTGTTTCCCACCTGAACGATGGTGTGACCAACTATGACAGCTCTTGAAGCCGTGGTATTGAACTGCCATAGCGATGACCGATTTAACCAACTTTTACAAAACGGGTAACAGGTAACAACAGCTAACAACAACAGCTAACAACAGCAGCTAACAACAACAGCAGCTAACAACAACAGCAGCTAACAACAACAGCAGCTAACAACAACAGCAGCTAACAACAACAGCTAACAACAGCACATACCAACAGCAGCTAACAACAACAGCAGCTAACAACAACAGCTAACAACAGCACATACCAACAGCAGCTAACAACAGCAGCTAACAACAACAGCACATACCAACAGCAGCTAACAACAACAGCAGCTAACAACAACAGCTAACAACAGCACATACCAACAGCAGCTAACAATAACAGCAGCTAACAACAACAGCTAACAACAGCACATACCAACAGCAGCTAACAACAACAGCAGCTAACAACAACAGCTAACAACAGCAGCTAACAACAACAGCAGCTAACAACAACAACTAACAACAGCAGCTAACAACAACAACAGCTAACAACAACAGCTAACAACAACAGCTAACAACAGCAGCTAACAACAACAGCAGCTAACAACAACAGCTAACAACAGCACATACCAACAGCAGCTAACAACAACAGCAGCTAACAACAACAGCTAACAACAGCAGCTAACAACAACAGCTAACAACAACAGCTAACAACAGCAGCTAACAACAACAGCAGCTAACAACAACAGCTAACAACAGCAGCTAACAACAACAGCAGCTAACAACAACAGCTAACAACAGCACATACCAACAGCAGCTAACAACAACAGCAGCTAACAACAACAGCTAACAACAGCAGCTAACAACAACAGCTAACAACAACAACAACAAACAGAACATGTTCCTTCCACAATGAGCCCCATCCCAACATGCAACGCAGCATGGTGTCAACTCCACATTTTCTATATTTCCTGAATTTCAAAGTAAAAATGCCAACAACAACAGAAGGCGCTCCCATGAGGAACGTGTGTTGTGTCTGACAAAAGAGGTTGCATTTCAAAAATTTTAATGTATGCCAAAAACACATGGTTGGTTGAGCCAAACGGAAGCAGCTGGGTCAAATGTGCAAACCGAAGCGGTTGATAATCACGTGTGGTCCCTACCGGCAGCTGATCGCCCGTAGGCTCTCTGGGTTCATACAGTAGTTCTATGTCAGCGACCCAGTGTAGTAGTCTATCGCCCTCTTGTGTCAAAAAGGTGTAACATAACTTTCTACAGAACTGTATGTCAATGGACACAGATGGAAATGAATTCCCCCAAAAATTATTGAAAAATATTCACGCACGCACCTCCTTGGCCAGATGTGAGACTGATTGGCCACATAGTATAGGTCATAGTATGTGGGATATATAGTGCATAGACACCACTGGCACACCGCACCTGGCAGAGATAACTAATACGATGGCTAATATAATGTATCTAACCCTATGAGAGGAGAGGAGAGGAGAGGAGAGGAGAGGAGAGGAGAGGAGAGGAGAGGAGAGGAGAGGAGAGGAGAGGAGAGGAGAGGAGAGGAGAGGAGAGGAGAGACAAATGAGGGCGCAAGGAAAAATAATGGGCAATGAATACTTAGTATGCACTATATACTATGGGGAGTACAGTATACAGTATACTGCATGATATATCACTACGGGTGGTATATACAGTATACTGCATGATATATCAGTAGAAATAGTTTAATACTGCATAATATATCACTACGGGTGGTATATCTGGTAATATCTGTATATCACTACTGTGTACTCAGTACACAGCCAGAAGCCCATCAGTAGCTGTAATAAAACACTACAGTCACTTAGCTGTGCACAGATCTGCTTACTACGCCCAGGGCCAGGGCTTTACTGTGCGTGTGTGCGCGTGTGTGTGTGTGTGTGTGTGTGTGTGTGTGTGTGTGCATGTGCGTGCGTGTGTGTGTGTGTGTGTGTGTGTGTGTGTGTGTGTGTGTGTGTGTGTGTGTGTGTGTGTGTGTGTGTGTGTGTGTGTGTGTGTGTGTGTGTGTGTGTGTGTGTGTGTGTGTGTGTGTGTGTACAGTAATTGATCCTGGGAGTTTCCTCTGTTTTGCCCAACCCCCACCCCCTACAATCATATTACTTCATCCAAAGAGAGAAGGAGGGGGGGGCAGTAAGACGGAGGAGAGGAGAGAGAGGAGAGAAGAGAAAAGGATGAGAGAAGAGGAGAGAAGAAGAGAGAATGGAAGAGGAGCGAATAAGAGAAAAGGGAAGAGGAGAGAAGGAGAGAAAAGGGAAGAGGAGAGAAGTGGAGAAGAGAGAAGGGAAAATGAGAGAAGTGGAGAGGAGATGAGGAGAGGAGAGAAGAGGAGAGGAGAAAAAGGAAGAGGAGAGGAGAAGAGGAGAGGACTGTGTGTGTGTGTGTGTGTGTGTGTGTGTGTGCGTGCGTGCGTGCGTGCGTGCGTGCGTGCGTGCGTGCGTGCGTGCGTGCGTGCGTGCGTGTGTGTGTGTGTGTGGTTGGTTGGTTGGTAACCCAGTAGTTAAGTTGTGTTTTCCTTCCACCAACACCACAGCAGCAGCAGTCCAGACTCCAGATCGTCCAGAAGCCTTGTCTGATCCGGACACCGGGTTCCTTATTGATCCACCTGCTTCTCTCTCCCTGGAGACCTCAGGGCCTCTACGGAGCAACGCTTCACCCAAACGGGTCGATAGGCCCTGGGCAGACACACTGCTGACTAGGCCCCCCCCCCCCCAGCTTGCCAGGAACGACTAGCCAACCAATTACCAATTACAGTGTTAACGCTGCAGTGCACAGTGCTGGGTGTCAGGAAGAGGAAGAGGAGGATACAGTATTGATACCGATAGATAGAGGTTGTATTGGTGTAATGCAGTATTGATACCGATAGATAGAGGTTGTATTGGTGTAATGCAGTATTGATACCGATAGATAGAGGTTGTATTGGTGTAATGCAGTATTGATACCGATAGATAGAGGTTGTATTGGTGTAATGCAGTATTGATACCGATAGATAGAGGTTGTATTGGTGTAATGCAGTATTGATACCGATAGATAGAGGTTGTATTGGTGTAGTAAAGGATTTCACGAGATAGTCAAGATATCTTGTACTCTCATACATATATACATATATACATAAATACATACAGACACACACACACACACATATATGTACAAATTAAAAAGTGTACAGTGCATGTGTAGCCGGTTCAACGCTGAACCTGCCACTACTTCGACCATGCCTTGAGTGGGAGTCGAACGCATCGCAAACCGCTGCGCCAAGAAAGGAATTCCCTCCTAAGCGCTCAGTTTGGATGCCTCTGGGGAGTGAGTTTTACTTCTATGTGCCGTAGTCACACTATCGCGGCACATATCCGTTACACATGTGCACACGCAAGGACATATAGAATGCATACACACACACACAGACACACACACACACACACACATACAACACAACATATGCTAACATATCCCCAGCTAACGTGCTGACTAATGCAGGTTATCGCAAAACTCCCTGAGAGAATTCCTGCATGAATCATGAAGACCAGAGATTAATTGATTTAATAATGTGTTTATTTGTTCCACAGTATATCCCTTTGGACATACTGTACTGAATATGAAATATGAAATATGGAAGCTGCTGTGCAGACAGACGGCACATTTCACCAAGCTTCAAAACAAGTGCCTGAGAGCGCAGACAAAACAATCAGGTCGTTGTCGTTGCATAACTGGCCCAAACATAAAACATTATTCTTTTTTATATCTGGCCCTATCTAGGTTATAGTGATGGAACTTGTACAGGTCATCACTGTGTGCCTGGCGGGGCTGTAAATCTGTTCAGCTCACCCTGATGACATCACACGCTGCTAGGGGATTGCACGCCTAATCTAGTCAGGGTCCGGAGGGGGGGGGGCTTCCCTCGCTCAGTCTCTCCCTCTCTTTCTCTGCCTCTTTCTAGGAGGAGAGGGGGGAGAGGAGGAGAGGGGGGAGAAGGGGAGGGGAGGGGAGAGGAGAGGGCAGGGTGGGAGAGGAGAGAGAGGAGAGGAGAGGAGAGGAGAGGAGAGAGATAGAGAGAGAGAGATAGGAGAG
>NC_140170.1:169562990-169585157 GCF_963971535.1 Notolepis coatsorum | reverse complement strand
ATGGTGTCATGATTATGTACTCACGCACACTTTATAAATGCACATACACATGTATACCATACACTTACCCTCCCTTCACTCACTCACTCACTCACTCACTCACTCACTCACTCACTCACTCACTCACTCACTCACTCACTCACTCACTCACTCACTCACTCACTCACTCACTCACTCACTCACTCACTCACTCACACACACACACACACACACACACACACACACACACACACACACACACACACACACACACACACACACACACACACACACACACACACACACACACACACACACACACACACACACGCACACACGCACATACGCACACACACACGTGCACACACACACACACCACACAAAATCAACCATTGTCTGCGTAAGCCAAGAGTCGTCCCTGTCCCAAGGCCTGTGGTGGCCGGTGTCCATTATGCTTCTGCACAGAGTGAGAGTCTGTTGAACGGCACACAGTTTAAAAGAGCATCCAAGGCAACAGACAGACAGAGACACCAAACACGGTGCTGTGTGTGAAACTCAGTCGGGCTGTCCCCGACTAAGGATTTGGATGGTCGACTAGGATTGGCCAAAATTTGCTGTTAGTCGACTATTGGTCGACTTAAAAAAAAGTATAATATTTTTTAACTTTTTTATTATTATTTTTTTTTAACTTTTTTATCATTCCATTTGGGCTGTGGGGGTGCTTAATGTCTGATGGAGTCGACTGAAGGCTTGTTGTCCTCTGCAAAAGCATGCAATTGGTCCACTGATGGATACATCTTGATATTTGTCTAGTCTAGTGTGTTCATTAGATGGGTGAATCCTCTCTCAGTGCCTCTGTGCCTGTTTTCGTAGGCAGTTAGCCTCTGGTATGCGTGCCATTAGCGTTAGCCACGCTTCTAGGCCTCTTTTCTTTTGGAAAGAATGATACAAAAAATATATATATATTAATATTTTTTTCTTTTTTTTTTGTATTCTATTCGACTAAGAGGTTGGCCAGTAGACTACGGCTCCTTTCGACCGATTAGTCGACTAATCGATTGGTGAGCAGACAGAGACACCAGACACTGTGCTGTGAGTGAAACTCAACGTCTGAACTGGACTGATATGATGTTATATGATGACTTACTTAAAGTGGTTCAAAGTAGCTTATTTTACATTTACAAGTCAAACGCTTCAATAATTTGTGAATAAACCCCATGCTTATTTGTAAAAAAGAAAAAGAAAAGTCTGGGGCTTTAATACAAATCCACAAATGAGTCATTATGAATAAGGTATAGCAAAACTGAGGCTGTAAATTATTAAGCCTGCCTTTAAAAATGCAGAATAATTATAGATCTACTGAGGACCGAGGGAAATGAGAGCGGGAAAATAAACTGTGGTTGCTAATTCAACCCGACATTATTGATCTGAGGTGATGAACATCACATCTGCCACAAAGCATCAACAATCATCTGCAGGAAGCTACAACCCAGACGTGATCCATAACCTTGTGTCTAAAGCGCTGCCTGAAACTGAAGAAAGAAAGAAAGAGAGAGAGAGAAAGAAAGAAAGAAAGAAAGAAAGAAAGAAAGAAAGAAAGAAAGAAAGAAAGAAAGAAAGAAAGAAAGAAAGAAAGAAAGAAAGAAAGAAAGAAAGAAAGAAAGAAAGAAAGAAAGAAAGAAAGAAAGAAAGAAAGAAAGAAAGAAAGAAAGAAAGAATTACAAGGAGGGTAATCCAGCACAGTGAGGATTTGGGGAGATCTCCATGCCCTCAGGCGAAGTAAATCTCCATAGTACACAGCGGAGGGAGCTGGAAGACAAGGCAGCAGTCTAGGGTGGATTACAATGACTGTTCCTAAAAGGCCTCCGTATATTCAAACAGAACAACATATTTGGGGGGGAAGGGCGGGTGATCCTTTCCCGTATTTATATGCTTGAGGGAGCGTGGTATCGACTAAACGCTCTGGTAGAACGAGAGGAATCAAAATGTATTGATTGGGTAGTAGGTGTGTAGTTCTGGTGTAGTTCTGGTGTAGTTCTGGTGAAGTTATGGTGTATTGTATTGTATTGGAACAGCTTTAAATATGTGGGTTTTGGGATTCCCTGCAAGCCGGTCCTCAGCGGGCCATAGACGACGGCACCGGGCTGCCATGGGTTAGGGGTTCCCTTCCCACCGGGCGCCATGCACTGCGAGGAACTTTGGATCAAATTGTTCACCAAATTATATATAATTGAGATGCAATTGTGACCACCACATAGACATGTATAGCGGAGTATCTCCTGACCCCTTGTGAGTCAGATGCTCTTCTGAGGGAGCAGTGTTGCCTTCTGAGTGGAAAACAGCTGGAGTTTTCACAGTACACGTTCTGAATTTGCCTCTGATTCAGATTCAGATTCCTTTTACAGTAAAAAAAAGAAAAAGAAAAAGAAATATTCACTTTGTTGTGGTTCCTCGACCGTAGCAGCATCCAATATAATAGAAATTAAAATTAAATTAAAATAGCATAGAATAAAATAAAATAACAGCAAGATGACTATATACAATTCTAACAAAGTGTGCAGTGTGCAGCTATTACACTATATAAAATATAAATAACAAAATGGCTATGTACAGTTCCGACAAGAAGAATGTGTGTAATGTTATGTGCAATGTGCAATAATGAGCAACGGGCAAAAATGCAATGTGCAATACAATATATAGCAGCAGCAAGTGATGGCACAGTAGCGGTGGGAATACTTTTAAACTCCCACTCTACTTCCTGTATAGACAGGAAGCGTGCTCTCTACTTCCTGTGTAGACAGGAAGTTTGCTCTCTACTTCCTGTGTAGACAGGAAGTGTGCTCTCTAGCTGTAATCTCTGCACCGCCAGGAGTAGGCCTGCATCCACCTCAGCTTTAAAACCCTGCTGGACCTGAGAGTAAAGTGCCAGTTCACCAGTGCTTTACTGACGTGGTTCAGATGCAAGCCAACGGGTTATCTGCAAGGTAACAAATCACTGGCCTTGTTGTGACCTGCCTCTCCCTTTCTGTCTGTGCTGTATGTTACTGTCCAAGTGACTAGTTCCACTGAGAGATATCTAATGATATGATTGGTGATGGTTTTTGAGTTGGTTTTTGAGTTGGAGTACCATCCTGAATGAACCAGAATCAGTTAGGTCTGTATTGCCAAGTAGTTTACACATACAAGGAATTTGAGTTGGTTGTTTTTGATGCGACATTGACGTAATAATTGAAAAAAGGTGGAATAAAATAAAATAGATATGTAAACTAAATGAACATAGAAGCACAATAGAATAGAATAGAATATAATTATAAAATAAAAATAGGAACAGGCCATGTTAGGTATATTCACTAACTAGAATAAAAAATAACGATACAGTGTTGGAATCTTTACAGGATGGAATATATAGCAGGGCTGTGTGCAATTGAGCAGTAATGTGCAAAAAGTCCCTAGTGTCAGTAATACCATTCACTAGACAACAAGCCATTGAGCTTTGAAGCAGAGCTCTATAGACTGGGGTCCATGTGGCCCGGTAAGAATATGATCTAGATCAGGTCGGAGACACTAAGCCGCCTGTTAGAATGTCGGTGGTCTTTGTGGCTCTCCGCCGGTGCAGCAGACCGTAGACGGGCTGGATGAAGCCGTCCTGATTACGGGCCTGTTATCAGCATGTCTCACAGAGCTTCAGCCTGATCAAACACAAGTCTTTGGCGTTTAGATTTCCAGTAAGCAGGGCCGTGCTGCCTACTAGACAGACCATGCACTGAGCTTAGGCCCCCCCCCCCCCCCACCTTCCTTAATGGGGTCCCCAACCAATCAGAATATTTTTTAAAGATAGATGATAATAATAATTGGTTGTAGGGAGGTCAGTCGGCCAATCAGAGGGCCCCCTGCGAACGTCAACCATCGTGTCAAAACGTATAGTTTTACCAAACAGCAACATGTCGAACCAGCTGTCTCCCTCTGGGGGTGGAGATCAGATTTAGGTTAAAAACAGAAAGAGCCCCCAAAATGTTTCTTTGCCCAGGGCCCCCCAAAAGTCTAGGGCCAGCTCTGCCTGTAAGCTCCATGTTAATAACACTGATTAAATGCATCGGCTCCATCGGGAAGAGTGGCGTTTGGACGAAGGTCTGGGGCCACTGGCGAGACAAGAATAAGAGGACGGTTAAAAGTGATGAAGGAGGTTTTCAGCGAGCGTGGAGATGTTGAGTAACCCCTGACAGGCGGGAGATGGATTAAGAGTGAGTCTAGAGGTCAGGGACCTGGGGAATGTGCTCTTGGATGCAGCTGGGATATGTCAAACCTGGCCAAACAAACAAGACTCCGATGGGATGGCGAGAGAGGCCTGAGAGACACCACAGCTTAGACCAGCTTAACACGTCCTCTTCAGGCCCCCCGCCATGTAGCGTCAGGGGGCCGGGCTGTCTGATAGGCTGAGACCCATATGAACTGCCGGGTGGGCGGGGCTTATCTGATGGGCTGAGACCCATACGAACTGTCAGGGGGCGGGGCTTGTCTGATAGGCTGAGACACCCATATGAACTGCCGGGTGGGCGGGGCTTATCTGATGGGCTGAGACCCATATGAACTGCCGGGTGGGCGGGGCTTATCTGATGGGCTGAGACCCATACGAACGACCAGGGGGCGGGGCTTGTCTGATAGGCTGAGACCCATACGAACTGTCAGGGGGCGGGGCTTGTCTGATAGGCTGAGACCCATACGAACTGTCAGGGGCGGGGCTTGTCTGAAGGGCTGAGACCCATGCGATCTGCCAAAGCACTTTTTTTTTTACCCTTTTCTTATCAACCGTATTGTGTAAACATCTAGATTATACTGGGTTGATATGTCTATTTTACGTGTATCTGCCCATTTCATAATTTATGTGTATGCGTGACAACCTCCCAGAGGGAAGGAGGGACAACAGTCTTTGGTTGGGATCAGAGGTGTCCTTGACGATACTGCGTGCCTTCATCAGACTCTTGTGCTGGACGGCCTCATTAGCAGGAAGTGATGTACCAGTGATGCGTTGGGTGGCCCGGTGTTCAGGGTGAGACTGTCTATCATAACATACTGAGATCTGTTGTTTAGGAAGTCAAGTATCCAGTGGCAGATGGAGAGGTTGATCACAAGGTCCTTGGTTTCCATGAGGTCAGTTTGAGTTTGGTGATGAGTTTGGAGGAGATGAAGTCGACGAACAGCATTCTCACATGGGTGTTGTTGTGGGAGAGGGCAGAGTGTATCGTTGAGGAGACGGCGTCCTCCGTGCTCCTGTTCTCACAGTACTGTAGGTGAATTGGCGACTGTCCAGTGAGGGTGAGAGGCCAGATTAGAAGTGAGCCAGGACCAGCCTCTCTGGTCACTTCATGATGATGGGGGTGAGTGCAACAGGGCAGAATTCATTAAGGCTCACTGCGTTGGTGTGTTTCGGCACTGGCACGGTGGAGGTGGTTTTGAAGCACGCAGGAACTGCCTGGGCTAGTGACAGGTTGAAGATGAGTTTTATTCTATAGTAGTATTCTGAAACAGAAACAGCGACAGTTGCTCAGGAGGTAGAGAGTGGTCGCCTGGTTAATAAAAATAAGTAAGTAAGGTTCCCAGTTTGATTCCCGCTCCTCCCGGGCAGCGTGTCGATGTGTCCTTGAGCGAGACGCTTAACCCCTAATTGCTCCCGATGAGCAGGTTGGCACCTTGCATGGTTGCCTCCGCCGTCGGTGTGTGAACGGGTGAATGTGAGGAACAAAATTGTAAAGTGCTTTGGATAAAAGCTGCTATATTAAATGCAGCCATTTACCATTTACAGATAATTCACCTGTTTACACAGAACCGCCTCTCCCGATTCATTGTGGACATCAGATTATACCTGTAGGTCATTTGAGTTTCAGCACTCTAGCTTTTGGATTTGGGAGAGAGTTGTTCATGTTCAATAAATGATCCGTAGTTCCCCTTTAAAAACACAGAATGTGGACATTGACCAGAACGTGTCTCCTCCCTGTTCCCCGTCACATTTATCACAGGTTCACTGACCAGCTTCATCCCGTTCCTCTAAATCACTCTCTGGCTCCCAATTATCAGCCTGTGACCGAGAGAGAAAGAGAGAGAAGAGGCCTTGATTAAGCAGCCCCTGGGTTTATAGAAGCAAGCGTCTATCTTCCTTCTCTGATAAAGAAGACTGAGAGAGGGAGCTCTGGCCTTGCTATCTGGAGTTAAATACACCCCCGGTGGAGCTCATTATCAGCGTTTGTGGCAAATATCCCCGTCGGTCCTAATTATTAACACAAACCATATGCGAGCTTATCGTGTTCATGTGTAGGGAACATATTGATAACATGCGGGACGTTGAACTCGCTGGCAAGCAGCAAGATCAGGCAGCAACACACACACGCACGCACGCACGCACACACACACACACACACACACACACACACACACACACACACACACACACACACACACACACACACACACACACACACACACAGAGCAACCGTAGTAGTATCAGTCTTCATTACAGTCAGTGTGGCCTCTCTGCCTGCCCACCTGCCTACATTCTCTGTTGTGGGCTTAGAGGTCACAGAGGTCACTGCTTGAGGGCCCTCATAATCTTTATGACATCAGTCCAATGTGGGTCAGACGTTGTGTCTACTGCAGGCTAGAGGGCCACTCTCTGTACGTTTCCCGCTCCTCCCGGGCAGCGTGTCGAAGTGTCCTTGAGCGAGACACTTAAGATCTAATTGCTCCTGATGAGCAGGTTGGCACCTTGCATGGTTGCCTCCGCCGTCGGTGTGTGAATAAATGCAGCCATTTACCATTTTAGAGGGTGCTTCTAGGTAACATGTAGAGCCCTTCAACCAAAGGGTTTCACAGAATCCTTAGATATTATATTTAGGTATTTTTGATGCAATTTACAAGCTATATATTCACTATTACAAGGTACAAACACACTATCATTATCTCATTACCTAAGAAACTGTAATTGTTACATTCGTGGAATTATCAATGTCCAGTCACATTATTTCGCCAAGTCACACAATACAAAAGAGTGTTTGTTTTGTTTCCAAATGCATTGTGTAAAGAAGTTTAATTCAGATAGGAAGAATAATTATGTTCTCCCTATCTTCAACCGAGAGACCTCCCCAGTGGAGACACCTGTTCTGAGGGGCAGCATACTGTACCAGTAGCATCTTTTTCAGATTTGATCTTCCTAAGTCAGGAAAATATGTCCTCGTTCAGATTTGCAACTGAATCCATCTGAGTCAGAGGAGAGACAAAGAGGTTGTTTTTGTGGCGTCCAGCCGGGAGAGTTCCCCGTAACGCTCATCACCTTGGTGTTGGGCATCAGCCAGCGTGGGCTCGGCCAGCAGCACTGCCTCCGTAGCTAATTGGTTTGGTCACGCTAGCTGCTAGAACAAACAGGGAACGGATGTCTTTCCCTCTGTGTTCATCGTCGGGATACATTAAAACGCTCGCCTTTTGCCTCTGATGCCCGGCGATAAGCGGACACACAGGAGAGAACGTACTTCACTACAGCCTAGATTCAGCAACAACCTCATCCTATCAGCAGATAGGATAGAAAGATAGTTCAGAAACGCATCATTGTAATAAACAAACAGGGCTAGGGTTCCAAAAAATCTGAACTATCCCTTTAAGATTATACCAGGTCACCTCCAATCAGAGCAGATGTGAAGCCAAACCAGGGAGTGTGTGTCAAACATCGGCCCTCTTTGCTGCGTGCTTACGAAACCAAGCCGCATTTCTCAGAGACGCTCTCTGATTGGCACTGACTGACGCTCTCTGATAGGCCACTGGCGCGTTTGCCCAATCCGTGACAAGCTGTGTCTTTGCCCATTTCCACGTCAAACAGCCTGCAAACTACCTGGCGTTCTATGGCCATGCTCTAAGACAAACTCTAACCTTAACTAACTTCGAAGAGTGCCTAAGCTTAACCAGTGTAGAAACAGGCGTCGGCCAATCAGAGAGCGTCTCCGAGAAATGCGTCTTGGTTTCGTAATCACGCCTCTTTGCTAGGGAATGACTAGATGCCCTATTGCAGGGGTTCTCAAACTTTTTTATACCACGCCCCCATCTTATTTAGGATTTTTTTGTGTGACCCCACACATAATGTATTGCGTAATTTCAACGTGGAATTAAGGAATATCAAAATAAAAGCACACGTTGTTGAACTTGATCATGCATATTTATTAGACATTTTAATTACAGCACTATGTTATCAATACACATTAATAAAATTAGGCATATTTAGCCAAAATATATTGCCAGAACATTATTATTATTATTATTATTATTTTAGTTTTTATATATATATATATATTTTTTTTTTTTTTTTTTTTTTTTTTTAATACTTGCCAATGCGCTGTCACCTACCCACGACCCCCAGGGGCCTGACAGATGTACCGGAAGCAGGGGTCTGACAGATGTACCTGAGGCAGGGGCCTGACAGATGTACCTGCTGCAGGGGCCCGACAGATGTACCTGCTGCAGGGGCCTGACAGATGTACCTGCTGCAGGGGCCTGACAGATGTACCTGCTGCAGGGGCCCGACAGATGTACCTGAAGCAGGGGCCTGACAGATGTACCTGAAGCAGGGGCCTGACAGATGTACCTGAAGCAGGGGCCTGACAGATGTACCTGAAGCAGGGGCCTGACAGATGTACCTGAAGCAGGGGCCTGACAGATGTACCTGAAGCAGGGGCCTGACAGATGTACCTGAAGCAGGGGCCTGACAGATGTACCTGAAGCAGGGGCCTGACAGATGTACCTGAAGCAGGGGCCTGACAGATGTACCTGAAGCAGGGGCCTGACAGATGTACCTGAAGCAGGGGCCTGACAGATGTACCTGAAGCAGGGGCCTGACAGATGTACCTGAAGCAGGGGCCTGACAGATGTACCTGAAGCAGGGGCCTGACAGATGTACCTGAAGCAGGGGCCTGACAGATGTACCTGGTGCAGGGGCCTGACAGATGTACCTGCTGCAGGGGCCCGACAGATGTACCTGAAGCAGGGGCCTGACAGATGTACCTGAAGCAGGGGCCTGACAGATGTACCTGAAGCAGGGGCCTGACAGATGTACCTGAAGCAGGGGCCTGACAGATGTACCTGAAGCAGGGGCCTGACAGATGTACCTGCTGCAGGGGCCTGACAGATGTACCTGCTGCAGGGGCCTGACAGATGTACCTGAAGCAGGGGCCTGACAGATGTACCTGCTGCAGGGGCCTGACAGATGTACCTGCTGCAGGGGCCTGACAGATGTACCTGCTGCAGGGGCCTGACAGATGTACCTGCTGCAGGGGCCTGACAGATGTACCTGAAGCAGGGGCCTGACAGATGTACCTGAAGCAGGGGCCTGACAGATGTACCTGCTGCAGGGGCCTGACAGATGTACCTGAAGCAGGGGCCTGACAGATGTACCTGAAGCAGGGGCCTGACAGATGTACCTGAAGCAGGGGCCTGACAGATGTACCTGCTGCAGGGGCCTGACAGATGTACCTGCTGCAGGGGCCTGACAGATGTACCTGAAGCAGCAGGGGCCTGACAGATGTACCTGAAGCAGCAGGGGCCTGACAGATGTACCTGAAGCAGGGGCCTGGTAGGGTTGGGCACCGAAAACCGGTTCTAATTAGGAACCGGTTGCTAACTTCCGGTTCCGGAAGTAACATATCTGCATTTCGATTCTTAAAAACATAATTATTTTTTTTATTATTATTTTTCTTTTTTACTTTGTTAATTAATACCCTAGTTACAGTACAGCAACCAAATTAAACTGTATCAAGTCAACTGAAAATGTGAATAGTATGAAAAAAATTAAAAGTTTTCAATTTTTTTTTAATTCTCCTGCAAAATAAGCTGTGACCTGTTTTGAGCTGCACCTCAAAGAATCGTAATCGAGAATCGTTCAGAACAGGAATCGATATGGAGAATCGGAACCGGAACCGGAATCGTTCAAATCCAAACGATGCCCAACCCTCCTGGCAGACATGGAGCAGATACGACCTGTTGGCCTTGTTGTTTCAGAGCTCTCCATCACCGCAGCGGGAGGCAGCCGTCTGGCCCAGTTGGCAGGCGCCGCGGCCCACTTTCCGTTTTCACACGGTGACGGTAAACCAGCCGTGTCTGTCACCTATAGTGGGACGAGTAACGGGGCTAAAATGGAGGAGAGGACATGGCCGTCATATTTTCAAAAGGGGTATAACACGGGGCGGTCAGGTGGCGTAGCGAAGATTGCGTTCGTCACCAACCCCGGAGCGGCTAGATTCGCCTGTTCGAATCCAGCTCACAGCTCCGGGGTTGTCACCAGCTTGGCTGACCATTCACACTAATACAATTGGCTGTATTAGAGGGTGGGAGAAGCTGGCGGGGTGGGTCCGGGTCGTTGTAAACAGCGACTCCTACAGTTCGGTCGGGGCGTCTGCTAAGCGCGGATAGGATCTAAATGGGATAGTGTGATCCTTCCACACGCTACGCCCTCTCAGTGAAAGTCCGCGCTGCCAGGTGAAAAGAAGCGGTTGATTGGCTGGACGTGTGTCGGAGGAAGCACGTGATAGCCTCCACTCTCCCAGACCGACTGTGGGGGGTAAGTGCGCAGCGACCAGGAAGGGGATTGGGAATTGGCACAACGACTAACATTGGGATGGGAGAAAATCGGAGGAAAAAGGAGGGGGAAAAAGATCAAAAAAATAAATAAAAAAAATACATAACACAACATGCGAGAACTGGTCAACATTACCATTCGATTGGTTACCGATCTGAGCATGTGTTGTACTCTCATCTCCCACTGAGTGACTTAAGGTCGATATGAACTTCCACGTGGGTTTATCTGCGGTGGTTTGAGCATTCATAGTTCCATGTGACACTTTTGCTCATTTCTCCTCCACGTGACGTCAAGGTAAATGTGTAAATGTGCAGCTCGAGGCAAATCAGCCAATCACAGAGCTTGCGGTGCTGCGTTGCCCTACGCACAGTTCCATTTTTGGAGAGGAACACGTAGGCTCCCCTGGTAGAATACATTAGACTTTAGCCTCCAATATATGAGCCTTGGGGGAGGAGCCGATAGGGCTTGGGGGAGGAGCCGGTAGGGCTTGGGGGAGGAGCCGGTAGGTCTTGGGAGAGGAGCAGTTAGGTCTTAGAGCAGGCAGGCCATGAAGGAGGAGCAGGTAGATCTTGGGGGAGGAGCAGGTAGGTCTTGGGGGAGGAGCCGGTAGGGCTTGGGGGAGGAGCAGGTAGGTCTTGGGGGAGGAGTTTCAAGTTTCAAGTTCAAGTTTCTTTAATAGTTGTCATACAGAAGTACAGAATACTTTTGTACAAAATGCTTCTTACTGTTGCGCTCCAGCCGGTAGGGCTTGGGGGAGGAGCAGGTAGGTCTTGGGGGAGGAGCCGGTAGGGCTTGGGGGAGGAGCCAGTAGGGCTTGGGGGAGGAGCAGGTAGGCATTGGAGGCGGAGCCTTGGGGGAGGAGCAGGTAGGCCTTGGAGGTGGAGTAATACTATTAGGATGTCCTCATTTTAAAAAGGCTACTAATGATGATTTTATTTTTTTAAATAAACAAATAACACACAGTCTGTTATGTCTGGAGGAGTTGTTGTGAATTACAGCAGTTTCAATCTGTAGCAGCCTGCTGTCATCTGTCTGATGTGTGAAGGCTTGAAGAGCAACACCCCACATGAGATCCAGAGATGAAACTCCCTGGAAGGCTTTACTGCTGGGAAGACTACAGACCCCCAGCTGTTGTGGTAATAGTAGAACTTTTCCAAATCCCTATTCCTGGTTTTCCTCAAGTGAGATTCCCGTAAAGAGAAAGAGAGAGAGTATTGCAGCTGTAGAGAGAGGGGCGTCTCCCTGACATTCCAAGCTATGCCCCCCCCCCCCCTTCATATAACACTCTTTCTCTCTCTTTTCTTTTTATCCTTTCAGTTTGCTTTGGCTCTCCCATTTCTATTTCTCCCTCCTTCTCTTTTTTAATCTCTTTTGTCTTAACGCTCTCTCTCCCCGTCTCTCTCTCCTCTCCATCTCTCTCTCTCCCCCTCTCCATCTCTCTCTCTCCCTCTCCATCTCTCTCTCTGCCTCACTCTCTGTCTGTCTCTCTCTCTCTCTCTCTCTGCCTCACTCTCTGTCTGTCTCTCTCTGCCTCTCTCTTCTCTCTCTCTCTCCCTCTACATCTCTCTGTCTCTGTCTCTCTCTCTCTCTCTCTCTCTGTCTATCTCTCTCTCTCTGTCTCTCTCTCTCTCTCTCTCTCTCTCTCTCTCTCTCTCTCTCTCTCTCTCTCTCTCTCTCTCTCTCTCTCTCTCTCTCTCTCTCTCAGCCATGCTCGGCCTCTTGCTAACATACCTAACAGGAAACAGAGGCATGCAGCCAGGGGCAACTTAGCGAGCCACGCGCAACGCTGCAAGAGCTCTGCGTGTGTGTGTCTGAGAGAGAGAGAGAGAGAGAGAGGGAGAGAGAGAGAGAGAGAGAGAGAGAGAGACGGAGAGAGAGAGAGAGAGAGAGAAGAGAGAGAGAGAGAGAGAGAGAGAGAGAGTGAGGTCATACGCACACAACAAAAGAATGCAAGGATGTGGTTTAAACTGGTGTTCAACGTTGTCAAGACAGGTTGATGAACACTGCTGCTGTGTCTGTGTGTGTTTGTGTGTGTGTTATTTGTGTGTGTGTGTGTGTGTTATTTTGTGTGTCCAGGAATACTTAAGTGTTCCCTTCATACCATGAAGTGCTTTCAGATTCTCAGAAAGTGTTGACTGACTTCTTCTGCACACACACACACACACACACACACACACACACACACACACACACACACACACACACCTGTCTCAGCGCTTCAACACCTGAAGGAGTTTGCGTCCGTCTGCATGTCAGCGCTGGACAAGCTGCTATCTGCCTTTGTCTCCGCTGAGCGTTGAAGGCTGAAGTGTGAAGTCTCTTTGGGAACAACGTGTACGTACTCATTTATACAAGCTGTTCGTGTTCAACAATGTTACCCCTATGTTAAGCTCATAGTGGCGGGTCAATTCACTCTTATTTCAATCAATTAAAGGGGAACACCACACAAATGAAGAATTCCGATATATTCCATATTCCATGGGCGAGGAAAGTTCAATCAATATTTGTGATCACGAGCTACTCTCTCCAAAGGGACCAGAGAAGAGCTGTGTGTGCATTAGTTACCTGCAATATCTCAGAAAATATTGGCCTGATTTTGACACACCAGCTAAGGGTCTGACATTTGAATATCCCTCCCGATACAGTATATTATAAACCCTTTCAAATGTTTCTACATCGAACAACAACTTGTTTTTCCACCAAAGTGTTCAATAAACGACTGAAAATGGCTTGAGTATCTCTACACAGTTTTACCCTCATCGACGATGCAAGGATCTATGAATATGCAATTTATTTCAAATTTACATCCTACTGCAGGAAGCTGTTCCACATGGTATCTATGGTGATCAGCGAAGAGGTTTAAACAGCCGTGAGAATCGTCCTCAAATGCTCTTATACAAGGCAACTTCATCACCGTAAATCACAGCTGAAATGCAAAATACGTTGTTACTTACTTTGTTTACAGTTATTAAAGGTTGTACTCAAGATGTGCTGAAATATATTGAAATTATACTTTTTATGTACTTGTGGTTACTTTTGGTTACCAAAATAGTATACAAGGTTCGTTAACCATCTCAGCCTTTTCTTTCATGTGTACTTAGATTGCAACATATTAGAGGCTGCTATATAAAGATATAGTGGAGTAAAGGTGTCCTGAGCAGAGGATGAAGTCACACTCCCTCTGCTGTTATTCCAGCTTCTCTGTTCTTTGTTTTGGTAGCCAGGCCGACCATGTGTGCATGTTAGTGCATGTACGCGTGCATGTATCCCCTCCCTACTAAACCACTTCCCTACGTGGAATGCACCTGATTGAATAAATGCGCTGCTACTTGGAACGGTCCCTGTTTCTCTGCTCGCCGTTTTCAAAGAGAAAAATGGCGGCTTTCTCGCTCGTCAACTTTTCTCTTTTTCAACCTAGAGTACAACCTAAAATATGTTTCTGACAACATTTGGATCTTCATTAGGGATGCTCGATATTGGCTTTTTTACCGATACCGATATACCGATATTGTCCAACTCTTAATTTCCGATACCGATATCAACCAATATCACATTTTAATGCCGATATCGGCCGATAATATCGGACATCATTTCTATAGAATGTTTATAAAAAATTTAAATTGAAAACCGATACCGATATTTTCCGATATCACATTTTAATGCCGATAACGGCCGATAATATCGGTAGGCCGATAATATCGGACATCCCTAATCTTCATTCATATTTGATCTGCAACGCCTATTTCGACAGTTTGATCTGAATTTAGTTCAATGGTACAGCATTGCCAGGTGTACAATAATTATCGTATGCATAAAATCGATGTGGCTCAACTCCTATATGGTTCACTACTATATGTTTCTGGCAACATAGAAATACTTCCTTGAAGTACTGACTTGGGAACCTTCAAATGCCAAACGTATTTTGATATTTTTATTGAGCAGGAAATCCACATTCCTGCAGTGAATTGAACCCTAGGAGAAAGAAGGCTCTGGGTGTTTGTACTGTATAGCATGAGGTTGACCAAACCCTGGGAGAAAGAAGGCTCTGGGTGTCTGTACTGTATGCGTCTACCTTAATGATAAGCAAGCAGTGCAAAAATGCGGAAGCATTCGTCACCGCACGCCACTACGGTAAAATCGCCTTTCTTTTCAGGCCCGCTTTGGGAGCTGTCGCGCGGAAATAGGCTGTCTATTGCCATTCTCTTTGACAAACTCTAACCGTAACCAGCTCCTTAACAGCGCCTAAACTTAACCGTTCTAACCTTAACCAACTCCGAAACAATGCCTAACCTTAACCTTAACCTTAACCATGCCTAACCTTAACCATAGAAATTATATTGCCATTCTCTTTGACAAACTCTAACCTTAACCAGCTCCTTAACAGCGCCTAAACTTAACCGTTCTAACCTTAACCAACTCCGAAACAATGCCTAACCTTAACCTTAACCTTAACCATGCCTAACCTTAACCGGCGAAAGAATACACGTTAAAAAAAAAAATCACGTTAAAAAAAAAAATATTCGATGGGATTTGAACTCGCCAGCAAACGAGCCATAGGATCCACAGGCATGTAGTCTTGCCAATTGAGCTATTTCTAGATACTGAATAAGGGGCGGTGACTTATATATATTGAGCTCCGCTCGTGTCGAACCAAGGCGGGATCTCATGCGCATGCGCGGGCACCTCGCGCGAGCACGCCGGCGCACGCACGCACCTGAGCGAGCACGCCGCCGCCGGTGCACGCACGGGCGCTGGGCGGCGGAAAATGAAAGGCGCATTACCGCACGCCACTACGGTAGAATGCTTCTGCATTCTTGCACTGCTTGCTTATCATTAAGGAAAAGGCGTACTGCGTAGCTGAGGATGATCAAACCCTGGGAGAAAGAAGGCTCTGGGTTCTGAAAGGCTTGTCAGAGGCCTCTCATCTTCTCCCCTGGATTTTAACCTTACTTCCTTGAAGTTGAAGTTGAACAATGTTTAAACTCACCCCATCTCTTTCTTTCTTTCTTTCTTTCTTTCTTTCTCTCTTTCTTTCTCTTTCTTTCTTTCTTTCTTTCTTTCTTTCTTTCTTTCTTTCTTTCTTTCTTTCTTTCTTTCTTTCTTTCTTTCTTTCTTTCTCTCTCTCTTTCCTCCTTTCTTTCTCTCTCTCTTTCCTCCTTTCTTTTTTCATCCATCCATCCCATTCATTTGCCCTCTTTTTCCATCTCCCCTTCCTCTATGTGTGTGTGTGTGTGTGTGTGTGTGTGTGTGTGTGTGTGTGTGTGTGTGTGTGTGTGTGTGTGTGTGTGTGTGTGTGTGTGTGCGTGCGTGCGTGCGTGCGTGCGTGCGTGTGTGTGTGTGTGTGTGAGCGTGCGTGAACTATGTTTAACCTAGAGGAATACCTCCGAGGGAGCTCGCTAGTCCCCGTCCGCGTCTGCCAACAAACTGCCAGGGAGACCGAGGGACACTCCCTCATTCTGATGGCAGAAACTCCACCATCCATCTCTCTTTATTTCTCTTTCTCCCCCCACCCTCTCTCTCTCTCTCTCTCTCTCTCTCTCTCTCTCTCTCTCTCTCTCTCTCTCTCTCTCTCTCTCTCTCTCTCTCTCTCTCTGACTCAGACCCTGTAAAGCAGCCAATAGAACCTTTTTGTCAACAAAAACAAAACTCTGCTTGTGTTTCCAAAGCGAGCCTGTATCTTTGGTGTGTTGTGATGCAGGTCTGGGTCTCCATGGCTCTCGCTCTCCGCTGCAGTGAGCACGAACAGCTGGCTCAGGATCTCTGGTGTTTAATAGACAATGATTTGCCGCGATTCGACTCGATTTTGATTCACATGGTGCCGATTTGAATTCGATTTGATTCAATATGGATCCAGTCTGGTGGTGAGGTGGTACAGCAGCCACTGCTGTCAGAAGAATGGGCTTCTATAGCAGTTCAGCAGAAACTCAGAGTGAGACAAACTAGAGACGTCTGCGGGACGGGAGACAAACTATAGACGTCTGCAGGACGGGAGGCAAACTAGAGACGTCTGCAGGACAGGAGGCAAAGTAGAGACGTCTGCAGGACGGGACACAAACTAGAGACGTCTGCAGGACGGGAGGCAAACTAGAGACGTCTGCAGGACGGGACACAAACTAGAGACGTCTGCAGGACGGGAGGCAAACTAGAGACGTCTGCAGGACGGGAGACAAACTAGAGACACCTGCAGGACGGGAGGCAAACTATAGACGTCTGCAGGACGGGAGGAAAACTAGAGACGTCTGCAGGACGGGAGGCAAACTAGAGACGTCTGCAGGACGGGAGGCAAACTAGAGACGTCTGCAGGACGGGAGGCAAACTAGAGACGTCTGCAGGACGGGAGACAAACTAGAGACGTCTGCAGGACGGGAGGCAAACTATAGACGTCTGCAGGACGGGAGACAAACTAGAGACGTCTGCAGGACGGGAGGCAAACTATAGACGTCTGCAGGACGGGAGACAAACTAGAGACGTCTGCAGGACGGGAGGAAAACTAGAGACGTCTGCAGGACGGGGACACAAACTAGAGACGTCTGCAGGACGGGACACAAACTAGAGACGTCTGCAGGACGGGAGACAAACTATAGACGTCTGCAGGACGGGACACAAACTAGAGACGTCTGCAGGACGGGAGACAAACTAGAGACGTCTGCAGGACGGGAGGCAAACTAGAGACGTCTGCAGGACGGGAGGCAAACTAGAGACGTCTGCAGGACGGGACACAAACTAGAGACGTCTGCAGGACAGGAGGCAAACTAGAGACGTCTGCAGGACGGGAGGCAAACTAGAGACGTCTGCAGGACGGGAGACAAACTAGAGACGTCTGCGGGACAGGAGACAAACTATAGACGTCTGCAGGATGGGAGACAAACTAGAGACGTCTGCAGGACGGGAGGGCAAACTATAGACGTCTGCGGGACGGGAGACAAACTATAGACGTCTGCAGGACGGGACACAAACTAGAGACGTCTGCAGGACGGGAGGCAAACTAGAGACGTCTGCAGGACGGGAGGCAAACTAGAGACGTCTGCAGGACGGGAGGCAAACTAGAGACGTCTGCGGGACGGGAGACAAACTAGAGACGTCTGCAGGACGGGACACAAACTATAGACGTCTGCAGGACGGGAGGCAAACTAGAGACGTCTGCAGGACGGGAGACCAACTAGAGACGTCTGCAGGACGGGAGACAAACTAGAGACGTCTGCAGGACGGGAGGCAAACTAGAGACGTCTGCAGGACAGGAGGCAAACTAGAGACGTCTGCGGGACGGGAGACAAACTAGAGACGTCTGCAGGACGGGAGACAAACTAGAGACGTCTGCAGGACGGGACACAAACTAGAGATGTCTGCAGGACGGGAGGCAAACTAGAGACGTCTGCGGGACGGGAGACAAACTATAGACGTCTGCAGGACGGGACACAAACTAGAGACGTCTGCGGGACGGGAGTCAAACTATAGACGTCTGCAGGACGGGACACAAACTAGAGACGTCTGCAGGACGGGAGGCAAACTAGGAAAAATGTTTAGCATTAAAACTTCTCACACATCCACTGAAAAAAGGCATAGATAAAAAGATGGATCTTGGGACTTTAAGAATCGATTAAATTCAAATTAAACGCTTTGATACTATTCAAACAACATCATCATCATCTAACTAGTGCACAATGAATGAATCACGTTCTAAATATAAATAACTTCTCTTAAACCACTGTTGGCGATTCTGCCTAGAGCCAGGAGCCTAGAGCCAGGACTCGACAGTGCGTTTCACTCGCATTTGATATTTTGTTGATGTTTCCGTTCTAACAAAGGGTTTTTGCACAATTTCATAATTTCAGGTTTTGGTTATTGTTCCTGATGTTGTTGTTGTTATTAGGGATGGCCGATATTATCGGCCGACCGATATTATCGGCCGATATCGGCAGTAAAATGTGATATCGGAAAACATCGGTATCGGAAAAAAAAAAAAAAACAACATTGCACCCAGTGAAATTATTAGTTACCTGAAATTATTCCGTTTTTTTGGGGGGGAAACCCTGCATATATCGGTATCGATTGATATCGGTTGATATCGGTATCGGAAATTAAGAGTTGGACAATATCGGAATATCGGTATCGGTAAAAAAGCCAATATCGAGCATCCCTAGTTGTTATTGTTAAGTGGTTGCACAATTTGAAAGCTCATGATATTGATGTTACAGTATTTCAATTAAATATTACATTTTTACTTGGCCCATTTCATGACTTTTGTTCGGGCGAGGGGCGGCCCAAAGGGGGGCCTGACAGAAAAGGTTTGAGAACCACTGGACTAGGCGAAGGTAACCAATCACACTGGGTCGTCGGACATCACATGGTTTCATCAAGACTGTCCCCAGAGACGTCTGGAGCCTAAATATATACGCGGCCTTACCATTGTTTACAAACACACACACACACACACACACACACACACACACACACACACACACACACACACACACACACACACACACACACACACACACACACACACACACACACACACACACACACACACACACACACACACACACGCTTTTCCATCCACACCCCTCCAACTGTTTGTCAAGGACAAATATCTCTACCTACCTCACCCTCCATTAAGACCCTCCATTCACTACATGCGCACACACATACACACACACAAACAAACACACACACACACACAAAAAACACACACACACATACACACATACACACATACGTAAAAGCCATCAACCGACACACCCATGCAGACAGGTGCATGAAGGACGGCATGCCCTATTCCACTGTGTGTGTGTGTTCAAGTTTCAAGTTTCAAGTTTCTTTAATAGTTGTCATACAGAAGTACAGAATACTTTTGTACAAAATGCTTCTTACTGTTGCGCTCCAGAGACTGTGCAAGACAAGATAAGTATGAAATAAAAACATAGTAAAATTAGAAGTAAAAAAAAAAAGAGGTCACAGTGTTCAGTTTAGACATATGTACAATGTTCGATGCAGAATAGACGTAGTTACCATACAATATACAATACTGTGCAGTGTACTAATATACAATACTATATAGTGCAAGGCAGAAATGGAGAAATGGGACGAGGTGCAATTTAGGTACAATTCACAGTAGGTGTACGAGTTGTAGTGCAAATCCTTTATCAATAAATATAAAGTGTAAGTGTGTTTGTGTGATCTAAAGTGTGGAGAGTGGGTGCTGCAGTGTGTTGTTTGTTTGAGTGAGTGTGTGCGTGTGGGTGTGTGTGCTGTGTGCATTTGATGGTTGTTGCATAGTGATTATTGTTCGTTTAGCGATTATTGTTCGTTTAGCAGCCTGATGGCCTGGGGATAGAAGCTTCTTCTGAGTCTTTCTGTGCTCGCCTTAAGACTCCGGTATCGCTTGCCTGACCGCAGCAGTTCAAAGAGGCAGTTGTTCGGGTGGCTCGAGTCCTTAATAATTCTCTTAGCCTTCCCCTTGCACCGCTTGTTGTAAATGTTCTGGAGGGTGGGAAGCCCCCCTCCAATTGTGCGTTCAGCTGAACGTGTCACTCTTTGTAGTCTGCTACGGTCTTGTGCAGTGCTATTCCCAAACCAGGAGGTGATGTTGCCGGTCAGGATGCTCTCTATTGTACATGAGTAGAAGTTCCTAAGGATCTTCTGACTGACTTGGAACTTCCTTAGGCGCCTGAGGAAGTAGAGGCGTTGTCGTGCCTTCTTCACAACACTGTCAATGTGTGTGGTCCATGTCAAGTCCTCGGATATGTGGGCTCCGAGGTACTTGAAACTGTTCACTCTCTCAACCGGTGCCCCGTCGATGCTGAGGGGGCTGTAGTCCTTGACCCCCGACCTCCTGAAGTCCACAATCATCTCTTTTGTTTTGCTGACGTTCAGGGAGAGGCAGTTCTCCTGACACCACTGTGACAGGTTCTCTACCTCTTCCAGGTAGGCCCTTTCGTCGTTGGCAGAGATCAGGCCCACCACTACTGTGTCATCAGCAAATTTGATGATGGTGTTGTTGTTCCGCTGTGCTACGCAGTCATGTGTGTACAGGGAGTAGAGGAGGGGGCTCAGAACACAGCCCTGGGGGGCCCCTATGTTGAGCGTGATGGATGAGGAGGTGCAGTTGCCGGCTCTTACCACCTGGGGTCTGCCCGTCAGGAAGTCCAAGACCCACTGGCACAGGTCATAGTTCAAGCCCAGGTCCCTGAGCTTGGCTATGAGTTTGGAGGGGACTATGGTATTGAATGCTGAGCTGTAGTCGATGAACAGCATTCTCACATAGTTCCCCTGCCTCTTGTCCAGGTGTGATGCTGCTGTGTGCAGCACATGGGCTATGGCGTCCTCCGTGGACCTGTTGGGGCAATATGCAAATTGCAGAGGGTCCAGGTTGATGGGGAGGGAGGAACAGATGTAGCCCTTCACTAGCTTCTCAAAGCACTTCATGGCTATGGAGGTGAGGGCTACAGGGCGGTAGTCGTTGAGGCAAGCGGGCGTAGATTTTTTGGGTACAGGGATGATGGTGGACTTCTTCAGACAGGTGGGGATGACAGCCTGTTCCAAGGACAGGTTGAAGATGTCAGTGAATACCGGGGCCAGTTGGTCGGCACAGACTTTTAGGACGCGGCCGGGGATGCCGTCCGGTCCTGCTGCCTTCCTGATATTCACTTTTTTAAAGATCCGTCTCACCTCATGCTCTGTTACCCTGAACACTGAGTCTCCATCAGCAGACCCCCCCCCCCCCCATTGCCGTGGTTTGTAGGCTGGTGTTGTTATTCACAGCCTCAAACCTTGCATAGAAGGAATTGAGATCATTTGCTAAGGAGATGTCACTGTTCAGTTTGAGGGGGGTGCCTTTGTAGTCTGTCATTGTTCTGAGGCCCTGCCACATGCCTCTAGAGTCAGCCTGTTCAAACTGAAGTTCAACTTTATCCCTGTAACGCCGTTTTGCCTCTATTACTGCTCTCCTGACGTTGTATCTTGCCATCTTGTGTTCTTCCATGTTGCCTGTCACCAGCCCGGTGTTGTATGCTGATGTGCGCACTTTCAGAGCCTCACGGACGGATTTGTCTACCCAGGGCTTTTGATTTGGGTAGATTTTAATTTTGGTGGAGGGGATTGTTTCTTCTACCAGAGTACAGACATAGTCAATTACCGTTTCGGTGTATTCGTTAATATTGGCTGTGTTATCACGGAATACACTCCAGTCTGTGCAGTCAAGTGCAGCTTGGAGTGACTCCTCTGACGTCACGGCCCAACGCTTAACCTCTCGCGAGACCACCGGCGTTCGCTTGAGACTTTGTTTGTACTTTGGCAAAAGAAATGATCGCTTTTACCGAATGGACTAAGAGCCTGTGACTTGTACCCATTCTTAAATTGCGAGTATACATGGTCTAATATGTTCTCGCCTCTGGTGGGACAGGTCACATGCTGATAGAAATTCGGCAACACCTTTTTAAAACGCGCGCTGTGTGTGTGTGTGTGTGTGTGTGTGTGTGTGTGTGTGTGTGTGTGTGCGTGCGTGCGTGCGCGTGCGTGCGTGTGTGTGTGTGTGTGTGTGTGTACTTGGTAGTTCCCACTTAAATCACGCTCTCCCAAGATCA
>NC_140170.1:169549318-169560290 GCF_963971535.1 Notolepis coatsorum | reverse complement strand
GTGCAGGGTCTTCTGAGGTAAAACCTTTAGTGGTGGTGGTGGTACTGCTGCTGGTAGAGGTGGGTGACACGTCATCTTCATGATGGGCAGGCGTTATGGTCTCACTGAAGGTGGATGTTGACGGACAGGGTTCCTGCAGGTTTCAACAGGTTACATTTAAGACTTTTAAAAACATTTTTCAATAGAATTTAATACTTATTTCATGGCCATACCAGCAAAGAATTATGAAGGAAAATTACTAAGAAGTAATTCCATATTTATTGGCCTGAGCTTACTTTGCAGCCCGGACATTTCCCCCCAAACACATTTAAACATGATACAGAGAAGTTATCACAACATAGAAGTAATTTCCTAATCCAATACAATTTTAAGACCTATCTGACTTTTTAAGGCCCCAAATTATAAATTAATATATGCTCAAATAACCAACAGTGTTTATGAGCTTTTGAAAAGCAAATATATTGCAAAGTGCATATTTTTCACAAAATGAAGCAATGAGACACTAGAAGATTGCATGTTAGTGTGAAAAACATGATAATTGAGTGTTCCTGTCCTTTGCAGTTAGCTAGCTAGGTTAACTAACAAAATAACGTGACAGCTAGCTATCAAGTATCTCACCTGTTGTGAAGGATCAGATTAAACCGAATATATATATTTATTTATGGATATATATTTAATAGTATTTGTATATCGTTTGATATCCCTTGTATATTCTTTGTACATATACACTGAATATCCCTTTGGTCTACTAACAGCCCATAATAGTTTCATTCTCTCATTGGACAAGAACTTGGCGCCAGCAGCCAAGCCCCTTGGTTCAAGTTCAATCGTGCCGACGAACATGTCGTTACTAGCCCCGGTTCCGCGTAGGAATACGTCTGCCGAAATACGAATGGTACTATTTGTTCACAGCGCATATATATATGGCGCAAGTAAAGTAGAACTTCCCTTAGCCCTTAGTTCTTTACCCTCCAACCTAGTGGCAAGACGTTAAGCCTCACCCACGATACACGTGTGGTGCAGTATGGTCAACTTGGCCTCAGAATGGCATTGAGACATTGTGTGGATTAATAGTTGAATTGTCATAGTTTGGCACTATACCGTCGAGTGGGACGTATTTCTATTAAGTTAATAATAGTCTATTATGTATGGTGCATCGTTCGGTTAGAGTTATAAAGTGAGCAGTACCCCCATCGTTTTCCTCGCGTTATCTAGAGTCTTAACCAGGCTGGGCAGACCACGTGTGGTGCTTTCATCCGAGGAGTTCTGGGCAAGGACGAGTGGACCTGCACATTGGATTACCTTACCCGGACGACGGCGAGCCCTACACGGCTTGGATTATCTACTTGCTTTGGGTGCTTTGATTATGCCATGGATAACAGCCAACACTGGTAAGTGTTGGAACTACCCCCGAGAGGAGTCCAGGTGAGACGGCGCTCTAACCCGAGTGAGGTCGCCTCATGTCTCTTCGTTGTGGACCGGCAGCTACCGTCTACAAGAGGGCCCAACTGTATTCATCTGTGGACCAAGGTTCTGTGGGCACCGTGTTCAGCACTCTGAATTCTCCCAAGAAATCGTTGGCCAGATGGGATATCGCCAGCGGCTCTCCTAACCCCCCCCCCCCCTACTGACTTACAACCAGCGGGACCCCCCTTTAGTATATCCAGCTATAATCATTAAGTACCATCGCTATAGTTCCCTAAAGAACCAGGTTGTATACTTGCTTCCTGCGTAACCAGAGATTGGACATTCAATGTTGATTTGCCTACGAATACTCATTTGCCTTACAAGTGCATTCAAATCATAAATGTCATTACGTGAACGTTGTATATACCCTTTGCTATATATTAAAGATTCGACGGATACATTTGTGTGGACTTGGTTTCATCAGGTGGGAAAGTGTTCATCATATCTATATCATGTACTGTGTGGCCAGTAGTTAAAGTACATAAAGCGGTAGTGGTTTAATGATACCATACTTATCAATACAGTCAGGGAATTGTACCCCTCAGTTACAATTGGTCCTTCGAGCCGGAGGGTAACTAGTGTAATATTAATATAGTGTTATTAATATTGAAATGGCCTATGATGAACACTCCACAAAACGGTCCTCCTAACGTAGAACGCCCGCGGCGCAGACGACAGCCACCTCCGTACTTAGAGGATTACGCTGTCAGTCAACTACCTAGCCTTCTACAAACGGTAAACGCAGTAAAAGTAGAAAGTAAAATTATGTCTGACCTTAACAACCAGGTTACCCCGACCACAGAGGCCCTAGTGGGTTCTAATGTAACTGACCGAGCTCACGGTGGGGACCAGGAGGGAGCTGACATGCCTTTACCCCCCGCCAATACCGAAGAAGTAGTCCCCGACCAGCCCCGGGAGGAAGACAACCCTACAGAGAGAGAACTCTGCACGGAAGAAGAGGAGGAGAGCGCCGAGGAAATAGAGCTCCAGGACTCCCCAACGAGTACCGCCAGGAGCGGCTCACCTCTACAACCGTCTTCCCCCAGCGAAGCGGAGAGGATGCTATCACAGGCGTTCCTCGTCAGCCTGACAGCCTCTACCGAACGCGATCGACTCCAGGGTGAACGCGATCGACTTCAGGGTGAACGCGATCGACTCCAGACACAGCAACGGAGCGAAGAAGAGCGCATACGCCTGGAGATGAGACGCCTTCAGACGGAAGAGAATATGGCAAGAGACCGAGCAGACACCCAGCGTGCCGCTGCCGGTGCCCAAAGAGAAGCAGAGCGCGACCTCGCTCTCATCCAGCGCGAAACCGAGCGCGACAGACTACAAGCCGAGCGCGACAAGCTACAAGCGCAACTAATGGAGCAGCTGATCCTCAAGGCAACACCCTCTCCCTCCGCCAGGGGTTCAAGGAACTCGTCGAGACAACAGTCAAGGGCAGCGTCTCCTAACCGAGCAAGCGACCCTGAACTTGACCAACAGACCAAGCCTATACCCCCCGCAGACCCCCTTCCCCGACCGGTCCAAGCGAGACCCAGCTACAAGGAAGGAGCAGCATACACTGCGGAGAAGCTAAATAAATGACTACAGGATCTAGAGGACCTGATAGAAGAAGAAGAGGGAGAGGAGGAGAACCAAGCCCGACGACAGCACAGTACTCCACCGGACCAGGAGGTCCAGTACAGCCCAGGCTATACCCCCGCGGTGCTGCGCTACAGACCCCCGACTCTATTCACGGGTGAGCACGACGCACGACCAGCCCCGAGGAATAGCACCTGGACCAGCGGGCCATGGTACCCTGCCGGTACCAGCCCACAGAGAGGCGCAAGAGGAGACTCGCCTAGGAGGCCTCTCCCCCAACGCTCGCCGATGTATCAGCCATCCACGGCGTCATACATTGCCACACCGACCATCCCAGACTTAACCCATGAGAATCGGGCACAGTACACGGAGCTCCGAATGTGCTTAGAGACAATGATGGTGGATGTCGTTGATGAACGTCACAAGTATGCAATATTACTGAAGCACCTGAAAGTACCCCGAGCGCACAATATAGCGCTAGCCTATGCCACCTCTACGACCCCATACACCGCGGCTCTAGCAGCACTGGACCAGAGATATGGACGTATATGGGATTACGTAATCCAAGAGATAAGGCATATTGACCGCCTACCGCCAGCAACAGACAATCGCTCATTAGACGACCTGTCTATAAAAGTGCAGTCCCTGGTAGGGATGCTGGGAGCGCAACGAGAAAAGGGTATGCACGAGCTATACGCCAACTCTAACGTCGAGAGGATTTTAGAGAAGCTGCCACCCGCCAGACAAGAGCGCTTTAGGCGGCAGAGAGACCACCGTGATCCTAACGGTCCCGAACCATCCCTCCTCGATCTAGCCGACTTCCTGGCGAGAGAAGTCAGCAGCTTACGACTGGATACGTTCGTGCGGAGCACACCAAGCTCCAGAGAGGGACCCAGGAGAATAAACGATGGAAGAAGATCGGTGACTGTCATGCACCAATCAGAATCAGTACCGAGCAGTAAGAACCACAGTACCCCCTCGAGAAAGGAGAAGTGGAAGATGGTGTGCCCGTACTGCGAGAAGGAACACTGGCTGTCACAATGTGACCTGTTCACAAAGATGAATGCAGAAGAAGTGAGTCAATGGATAAAGTCCAACAGGCGCTGTTACCGATGTGCGCGCAGTCACATGGCAGCCGAGTGCCGCCTAAAGAAGAGGTGCAGTCGGTGTGACGGAGCCCACCTAGATGTCCTACACGACAGTAACAGAAGAAAGCCTGCACCTGCACCATCGAGCAGCACCAAGGCAAGTGTCATGTACATTGACCCCGCCAGCAGCAGCGGCGCCCAAGTGCTCTTAAAGGTAGTCCGTGTAACATTGAGCTACCAAGATAAAGTCATGGACACTTACGCCGTCCTTGATGACGGGTCAGAGAAGACCCTTCTGCTCGCGTCCGCTGCGGCCCAGCTGGGACTGCGGGGGAGTGAGAACCAAATGACGATTCGGACAATAAGAAGAGATTTAAAGACGATAAAAGGCGAGAATGTCTCCTTCACTATCGCAGCAAGCGGGCAGCCAGAGCGACGGTATAGGATTACAAATGCTTTCACCAGCCAAGAAATAGGACTATCACAGTACACCTACCCCATCGCCAAGCTGATGGATAAATATGTGCACCTGCGTCAACTACCTATCCCGCTCATAGACGGCGCCACCCCGACCCTGCTGATAGGCTCCGACCATGCAGACCTCATAGTCCCGATAGACCGGGTCCATACAGGACCCAGAGGCTGTCCTGCAGCAGTCGAGACCCGCCTAGGATGGACACTACAAGGCCCCCTCGCTAAATCTCTCAACCAAACAGCAGCCACTAGCTGCCTCCACTCCAGAGTGACAGAAGAAGACACCACTCTCCTGCAGCATGTCGAGAGGCTATGGACACTAGAGACAATGCCCTTTAAGAACGAAAAGAAAGACATTCGTTCTAAAGAAGACATTTACGCCATAAACCTCCTCGAGCAAGGGACAAAGAGAGTCACAGTCGGCGGAGTGATGAGATACGCAACTCCACTCCTGAGGCGAGAGGGAATGCCCACCTTTCACGCCACGAAAGAAGCTACGGAGCGGTATCTATTGAACACAGAGCGGCGCCTAGCCAAAGACCCCGCTCAAGAGAGTGTGTACCGCGCTGAGATTGAGAAGCTAATCACAGCGAGACACGTAATGAAGATTGACATTAAAGAGGCCGATCAGACGACCGAATCATGGTACGTGCCGCACCACAAGGTCCACCACAACGGCAAGGATCGCATTGTGTTTAACTGCAGCTACCAGATCGGATCCCAGAATCTGAATAAAGAGCTCTTGCCCGGCCCCACACTCGGCCCCTCTCTACTAGGCGTGCTACTACGCTTCCGCCAGGACAAGGTGGCTATCAGCGGGGATATCAAAGGGATGTTCCTGCAGGTGAGACTAGTGGAGGAGGATAAGCCCCTACTGCGGTTCCTATGGAGAGAGAGGATCGGAGATGAGCACCCAGCCATCTACCAATGGGAAGTCCTCCCCTTCGGAACCACATGCAGCCCGTGCTGTGCTACATTTGCACTGCAGAAACACGTCGCAGAGGACCCAGCAGCAGATGAAGAGGTTCGACACAGTGTGAAGAACAGTTTCTACGTGGACAACTGTTTACAAAGCGTTTCGACCCAAGAAGAAGCCGAGGCTCTCCTACTCAAGCTACGCGCCTCCCTGATCAAAGGCGGCTTTGATCTCAGGCAGTGGGCCAGCAGCGACCCGCACGTATTGCGCAGCCTCTCCCCCGCGGACAAGGCTGCCAGCAGCGAGACCTGGATGGCGACAATCCCAGGAGAAGCCCAAGAAATGACACTAGGACTAGTCTGGCGCTTCAAAACAGACTCGCTCCACTATAGACACAAACCCCTGACCACGGAGCAGGGAAGGTCGACGGCGATACCGACCACCAGACGGAGTGTGTACAGAACACTCGCCAGACAATATGACCCGTTGGGATGTATTCTACCTTACACCACCAGGGCAAAGATGATTGTACGAGCACTATGGGACAAGGACCAGGGCTGGGACGACCCAATACCCGCACACCTTGCCTCCACATGGAGAGAGTGGGAGACGGAACTCCGCTCACTCCCAGGCGTCAACATACGCCGCAGCTACTTCCCACCCACAGTGAGGCCAGAGACATGCAAGATGGATCTACACGTCTTCAGTGACGCCTCCGAAGTAGCCTATGGATCGGTGGCCTACTTGCGTGCCCAAGAGAAGGGAGGAGAGATACACACTGCTTTCATCCTGGCGCGCTCAAGAATAGCCCCACGAAAGCAACAATCTATCCCGCGTCTAGAGCTCTGCGCAGCCCTAGCAGGAGCGCATCTAGCCACGTTAATCCAACGTGAACTCACCATTCCGGTGCACAGAACAATCTTGTGGTCAGATTCCACGACAGTACTCACATGGATCAAGTCTGATTCATGCAGATACAAAGTCTTCGTGGGAGTCAGAGTCACCGAGATTCAAGAGTTAACAGAAGCAGCGAGCTGGCGGTATGTGGACACCAAACACAACCCAGCTGACGTCATCACCCGGGGAATGTCCCTAGATGACCTCACCCGTCACAACATCTACAGTGACGGACCAGAGTTCCTCAAGCTCCCGGAAGGAGAGTGGCCTACGCCCACCCCACGGGAGGCGAGTAAAGAGGAGGCTGAGAACAAGAAACCTATGTTCTGTGGACTGAGCACAGTCGCCTCCACAGACCCCAACATAGATGACTGCCTCACCCTACAGAGTGCGCAACTAAAGACATTTCTGTGGCACCACCCAGAGATTCAGCCCACTGCCGACATTTCAGCAGCTGACTACGAAGAAGCAGAACTTCTTCTACTACAACGAGCCCAGAGAGACTCGTTCCCCGACGAGCTAGACTGTCTACAGGGAGGAAAGCCCGTCCCATCAGACAGCAGATTGCTCCACCTGGCACCCGAGAGCGACGCCCATAATCTCATCAGAGTGGGTGGTCGACCACGGAGAGCCCCCGATCTACCGGATGACGTTAAGTACCCGATAGTCTTGAACAGCCGACACAAGGTCACAGAGCTGATCATAAAGAAATACGACGAGGATGTACACCACGCAGGAGCAGAGAGAGTCTTCGCAGAGATCAGACGTCGCTATTGGATACTTCAAGGGAGAGAAGCAGTGCGACGCTTCCAGCGAACCTGTCTAGACTGCCGAAAGTGCCGCGCGCAGCCCAGCATACCCCGGATGGCTGACCTACCTCCCTGTCGCCTCCGACTTGGCGACAAGCCATTCCACTCCACAGGCATGGACTGTTTTGGCCCGTTGTATATAAAGAAAGGAAGAGGAACCGAGAAGCGGTGGGGTATTGTATTCAAATGCATGACCACCAGAGCGATACATATCGAACTCCTTCCAACCATGAGCACAGACTCATTCCTTATGGCCTTCCGAAGATTCACATCACGGAAAGGAAAACCATCTACATTGTTGTCTGATCACGGGACAAACTTCAAAGGCGGAGAAAGAGAGCTGAGAGAGAGCTTCCAAGCTATGGGCCCAGAACTTAAGACCCACCTCGCTCCATCCCAGATTGACTTCCAGTTTAATCCCCCGAACGCACCCCACTTCGGTGGAACCTGGGAACGAGAAGTACGTTCTATAAAGACAGCCCTGTACGCCGTGCTTGGGGCCCAGACTGTAGCGGAAGAAGTCCTAATGACAGTCCTCACGGAGATCGAGGGAGTATCGTCTCCAGTGATATAGCAGATGTCGACCCAGTCACCCCCAACACACTCTTGATGGGGCGGCTGGACCCCGCGCTACCCCAGACAATGTACAGGCCTGAAGAAGCGAACGGCCGAAGAATGTGGAGGTACAGTCAAGTACTAGCTGACAAGTTTTGGAACAGCTTTCTACTCCACTACCTACCGTCTCTACAGACCCGCCAGAAGTGGGTAAAAGAGAGAGACAATTTGACAGAAGGAACAGTCGTCATGATTATCGACCAGTCACTACCCAGAGCTATGTGGCCGGCTGGCCGCGTAAGCAAAGTGATCACCGGTGCCGATGGCAAGGTCCGAGCAGCTGAGGTGCTCGTCCAAGGGCAAACTTACACACGACCCGTGGCGAGGCTAATAGAACTGCCCAGACTCCCAGACACTATCGATGACGACCATGACCCCATGACTTTGTGAGTTGACTGACCCTTACAGCGGACCTTGAGTGGTAGACAGTGCGGTCAATCTGTCTCTGCTTAGCTAATTAGGTGGGACTAATTAGGGGGCGGCTGTTGTGAAGGATCAGATTAAACCGAATATATATATTTATTTATGGATATATATTTAATAGTATTTGTATATCGTTTGATATCCCTTGTATATTCCTTGTACATATACACTGAATATCCCTTTGGTCTACTAACAGCCCATAATAGTTTCATTCTCTCATTGGACAAGAACTTGGCGCCAGCAGCCAAGCCCCTTGGTTCAAGTTCAATCGTGCCGACGAACATGTCGTTACTAGCCCCGGTTCCGCGTAGGAATACGTCTGCCGAAATACGAATGGTACTATTTGTTCACAGCGCATATATATATGGCGCAAGTAAAGTAGAACTTCCCTTAGCCCTTAGTTCTTTACCCTCCAACCTAGTGGCAATACGTTAAGCCTCACCCACGATACACGTGTGGTGCAGTATGGTCAACTTGGCCTCAGAATGGCATTGAGACATCGTGTGGATTAATAGTTGAATTGTCATAGTTTGGCACTATACCGTCGAGTGGGACGTATTTCTATTAAGTTAATAATAGTCTATTATGTATGGTGCATCGTTCGGTTAGAGTTATAAAGTGAGCAGTACCCCCATCGTTTTCCTCGCGTTATCTAGAGTCTTAACCAGGCTGGGCAGACCACGTGTGGTGCTTTCATCCGAGGAGTTCTGGGCAAGGACGAGTGGACCTGCACATTGGATTACCTTACCCGGACGACGGCGAGCCCTACACGGCTTGGATTATCTACTTGCTTTGGGTGCTTTGATTATGCCATGGATAACAGCCAACACTGGTAAGTGTTGGAACTACCCCCGAGAGGAGTCCAGGTGAGACGGCGCTCTAACCCGAGTGAGGTCGCCTCACGTCTCTTCGTTGTGGACCGGCAGCTACCGTCTACAAGAGGGCCCAACTGTATTCATCTGTGGACCAAGGTTCTGTGGGCACCGTGTTCAGCACTCTGAATTCTCCCAAGAAATCGTTGGCCAGATGGGATATCGCCAGCGGCTCTCCTAACCCCCCCCCCCCCTACTGACTTACAACCAGCGGGACCCCCCTTTAGTATATCCAGCTATAATCATTAAGTACCATCGCTATAGTTCCCTAAAGAACCAGGTTGTATACTTGCTTCCTGCGTAACCAGAGATTGGACATTCAATGTTGATTTGCCTACGAATACTCATTTGCCTTACAAGTGCATTCAAATCATAAATGTCATTACGTGAACGTTGTATATACCCTTTGCTATATATTAAAGATTCGACGGATACATTTGTGTGGACTTGGTTTCATCAGGTGGGAAAGTGTTCATCATATCTATATCATGTACTGTGTGGCCAGTAGTTAAAGTACATAAAGCGGTAGTGGTTTAATGATACCATACTTATCAATACAGTCAGGGAATTGTACCCCTCAGTTACATCACCCATTAAGGCTATACCATTACTAAACAACGGCATTCGGTTGTTTGCTTAATCAGTAGCTTTTCTGCTCTACTTACCACTTTTTATCTCCTTTTTCTGCTCCAGATGGATAATTCCTCTTAATTTTTCTTGTTTACATGTTGATCCTGATGCTGACTCAAAGTTTCGGTTTCACGTGAAGGTCTTTTCTTTTCTTTTCTTTTTTCAAACACGGGTGACATGGGGCCCCTAAGGGGGTTTCCTACTGTCATTTCATTGCATATCATCCATTTATTGTTTAAGGCAGAAGGGATTGCCGTCGCTGCTGCTGAGTACATTCTGTCAGCCCTCAGGGGCCCCCTACTGCCGGGGGCTCCAATCAGTTGCCTGGCTTGCCTGTTCAGATGCTTCGCCTCTGGCAACATGGCCTCATCAGAAAACATAAATAAAGTACTAATTGACCACAGGGAAAAAGGTACCTAATGTACGTTATGTATTAAACAAATCACCACGACCGGGAGTCGAACCAACAATGATTGTGGTCGCAAGCGAGTGCTCTCACCACTAGACTAAGAAACCCACCCTGATACAAACACAGCTCTCACCACTAGACTAAGGGCCCTTTCTCACTCACCATTCGGGGGCGAATCAGCGCCGAATCGCACTAGAAAAGGGTGTGTCCGTCTGAGTGAGAACGCTCCCCCCCGACCCCGGGGGCGCTGATTCGCTCCAAAGCTGGACCACTGAAATAGGTGGTCTCGGGTGTGCGCGCCAGTGGGAGCGGGGGGCATGGTGTGCAAGCTTGTACCAAAACACGCTTTCATGCTTGCTTGAATTTTGGACAGATAAAAACACACAGCAACAACTGGACAATACCCACAAAAACGATATTTATGGTCAATTTGCGAGTTCAGACCTCAACCAAACAAGCATTAGGCCTGGCAATTTTGTTTGCCATTGCTATGTCTATACATTGGTTTCTTGTTCGAATGCATTTATTTCTATTAGACCAGTGGTGCCCAACCAGTCGGCCGTGGTTGACCGGTAGATCAATGACATGCAATATGCGAGCGATGGGCTAATGTTAGCTGCTGAACAGGCTAAGCTAACTAGCGTTAGCTTAGCGTTAACCCTGGAAAACGCTCAAAGCGGAATCCATGACACCAGTTCCATCAACTGACGTGCAATATAATTGCCGCGAGCGATGGGCTAATGTTAGCTGCTAACTAGTAGATAGGTCTAGTAGACTAGATAGAC
>NC_140170.1:169529318-169546818 GCF_963971535.1 Notolepis coatsorum | reverse complement strand
TTCCAGAGGGTAGGGGACGCCACGCTGAAGGCTCTGTCCCCGAAAGTCCGTAACCTGGTGCGAGGGATGGAGAGGAGACCCAGATCAGAAGATCGTAGGTTCCGGGATGGAGTGTGCTGGTGGAGGAGATCAGACAGGTATCGGGGGGCGAGGGCATGGAGGGACTTGTAGGCGAGGAGCAGGAGTTTGAAAGTGATGCAGAACTTGACTGGGAGCCAGTGGAGGTGGATGAGGGTGGGGGGTGATGTGCTGCCAGGGCTTGGTATGAGTGAGAACCCTGGCAGCTGAGTTCCAGCATGTGGGCCAGTCAGAACTAACATCAAGGCCAGTCAGAACCAGCATTAAGGCCAGTCAGAACCAGCATTAAGGCCAGTCAGAACTAACATGCGGGCCAATCAGAACTAACATGTGGGCCGGTTCTGGCCCACAGCCTGTATAATGCACAGATCTGGCTCATGCTAACCCCTCACATTAGCTGTTGGTCGCTAACCTATATAATTAGCACATACGACTACAAAGTGTTCCTGTGATCTCTGTCAGAGGTCATAATTGTATGGTGCTACTTTAAACCCCAAACACATGCACTCCCGCGCCGTCCTTTTTTCTATCCTTTGCTTTCAGTCTTTCTTGATTCCCTCCTCCATCCCTCCTTCCTTCCACAGTTAAATCCTCCTCCGTGATAAATCAACCAGCTCCCTCCTTCTCTCTCCCTCTGGTTTCTCCCTCCATCTTGAGGTTGATTTTAACCTAGCTAATTGCTGGGCTATATTTAGCAGCAGAGGAAATGCTAAGGTGCTTATTAGTGTCAGGGCAGCTCGCCATCAGCCTCTGTGTGTGTGTGTGTGCGTGCGTGTGTGTGTGTGTGTGTGTGTGTGTGTGTGTGTGTGTGTGCGCGCACGCTGTGCGGGAGTGGATTAAACCAGGGTGGGGTGTCAGTAATTACACAGACCTCAAAATTACCTCAGACAGCCTGAGGCTTAATTACAGCATAGAGGCCTCTAAGCTAGCTAACAGTCACATTCCTGGGGCTAATGGTGTTAGCTGCTAGCTTAGCTCAATACCACGCGAACGGACTAGACCGTGTGTCCGTGTTAGCACCGGATGCCTGGGGGTAATGCTGTTGGTAGCATAACGAATGCAAGCTAACAATTAATATCCTACAGACGAATATATTATATGCTAGAAGCTAGTTATCTTACTACTGTAAATTATTTAGATGCATATTTTCTCTTTTCTCCCTGCTATAAAAACCAGCATAGACAAGCATCATTCCTATGCTGGTTAGCGCTGGTGTGATGCTGGTTTAGCTGGTGGACCAGCAGCAAAACACAACATGTGCTGGTCTTTGCTGGTTTAACCAGCATGCATAATGGTCTTTGCTGGTATAGTATAACCATTGTGCATTTTGCTGGTCTTTGCTGGTATAACATGCATTATGCTGGTCTTTGTTTGTATAACATGTATTATACTGGTCTTTGCTGATATAACATGCATTATGCTGGTCTTTGCTGGTATAACATGCATCAGGCTGGTCTTTGTTTGTATAACATGCATTATGCTGGTCTTTGCTGGTATAACATGCATTATGCTGGTCTTTGCTGGTATAACATGCATTATGCTGGTCTTTGCTGGTATAACATGCATTATGCTGGTCTTTGTTTGTATAACATGCATTATGTTGGTCTTTGTTTGTATAACATGCATTATGTTGGTCTTTGTTTGTATAACATGCATCATGCTGGTCTTTGCTTGTATAACATGCATTATGCTGGTCTTTGTTTGTATAACATGCATTATGCTGGTCTTTGTTTGTATAACATGCATCATGCTGGTCTTTGTTTGTATAACATGCATTATGTTGGTCTTTGTTTGTATAACATGCATCATGCTGGTCTTTGCTTGTATAACATGCATTATGCTGGTCTTTGTTTGTATAACATGCATTATGCTGGTCTTTGTTTGTATAACATGCATTATGCTGGTCTTTGTTTGTATAACATGCATTATGCTGGTCTTTGTTTGTATAACATGCATCATGCTGGTCTTTGCTGGTATAACATGCTGGTCTTTGCTGGTATAACATGCTGGTCTTTGCTGGTATAACATGCTGGTCTTTGCTGGTATAACATGCTGGTCTTTGCTGGTATAACATGCTGGTCTTTGCTGGTATAACATGCTGGTCTTTGCTGGTATAACATGCATCATGCTGGTCTTTGCTGGTATAACATGCATTATGCTGGTCTTTGTTTGTATAACATGCATCATGCTGGTCTTTGCTGGTATAACATGCTGGTCTTTGCTGGTATAACATGCTGGTCTTTGCTGGTATAACATGCTGGTCTTTGCTGGTATAACATGCTGGTCTTTGCTGGTATAACATGCTGGTCTTTGCTGGTATAACATGCTGGTCTTTGCTGGTATAACATGCATCATGCTGGTCTTTGCTGGTATAACATGCATTATGCTGGTCTTTGCTGGTATAACATGCATCATGCTGGTCTTTGCTGGTATAACATGCATTATGCTGGTCTTTGCTGGTATAACATGCATCATGCTGGTCTTTGCTGGTATAACATGCATTATGCTGGTCTTTGTTTGTATAACATGCATCATGCTGGTCTTTGCTGGTATAACATGCTGGTCTTTGCTGGTATAACATGCATTATGCTGGTCTTTGCTGGTATAACATGCATCATGCTGGTCTTTGCTGGTATAACATGCATCATGCTGGTCTTTGCTGGTATAACATGCTGGTCTTTGCTGGTATAACATGCATCATGCTGGTCTTTGCTGGTATAACATGCATTATGCTGGTCTTTGCTGGTATAACATGCATCATGCTGGTCTTTGCTGGTATAACATGCATTATGCTGGTCTTTGCTGGTATAACATGCTGGTCTTTGCTGGTATAACATGCTGGTCTTTGCTGGTATAACATACTGGTCTTTGCTGGTATAACATACTGGTCTTTGCTGGTATAACATACTGGTCTTTTCTGGTATAACATGCATCATGCTGGTCTTTGCTGATATAACATGCATTATGCTGGTCTTTGCTGGTATAACATGCATCAGGCTGGTCTTTGTTTGTATAACATGCATTATGCTGGTCTTTGCTGATATAACATGCATTATGTTGGTCTTTGTTTGTATAACATGCATTATGTTGGTCTTTGTTTGTATAACATGCATTATGCTGGTCTTTGCTTGTATAACATGCATTATGCTGGTCTTTGTTTGTATAACATGCATTATGCTGGTCTTTGTTTGTATAACATGCATTATGCTGGTCTTTGTTTGTATAACATGCATTATGCTGGTCTTTGTTTGTATAACATGCATTATGCTGGTCTTTGTTTGTATAACATGCATTATGCTGGTCTTTGTTTGTATAACATGCATCATGCTGGTCTTTGCTTGTATAACATGCATTATGCTGGTCTTTGTTTGTATAACATGCATCATGCTGGTCTTTGCTGGTATAACATGCTGGTCTTTGCTGGTATAACATGCTGGTCTTTGCTGGTATAACATGCTGGTCTTTGCTGGTATAACATGCTGGTCTTTGCTGGTATAACATGCTGGTCTTTGCTGGTATAACATACTGGTCTTTGCTGGTATAACATACTGGTCTTTGCTGGTATAACATACTGGTCTTTTCTGGTATAACATGCTGGTCTTTGCTGGTATAACATGCTGGTCTTTGCTGGTATAACATGCATCATGCTGGTCTTTGCTGATATAACATGCATTATGCTGGTCTTTGCTGGTATAACATGCATCAGGCTGGTCTTTGTTTGTATAACATGCATTATGCTGGTCTTTGCTGATATAACATGCATTATGCTGGTCTTTGTTTGTATAACATGCATTATGCTGGTCTTTGTTTGTATAACATGCATTATGTTGGTCTTTGTTTGTATAACATGCATTATGTTGGTCTTTGTTTGTATAACATGCATCATGCTGGTCTTTGTTTGTATAACATGCATTATGTTGGTCTTTGTTTGTATAACATGCATTATGCTGGTCTTTGTTTGTATAACATGCATTATGTTGGTCTTTGTTTGTATAACATGCATCATGCTGGTCTTTGCTTGTATAACATGCATTATGCTGGTCTTTGTTTGTATAACATGCATTATGCTGGTCTTTGTTTGTATAACATGCATTATGCTGGTCTTTGTTTGTATAACATGCATTATGCTGGTCTTTGTTTGTATAACATGCATTATGCTGGTCTTTGTTTGTATAACATGCATTATGCTGGTCTTTGTTTGTATAACATGCATCATGCTGGTCTTTGCTTGTATAACATGCATTATGCTGGTCTTTGTTTGTATAACATGCATCATGCTGGTCTTTGCTGGTATAACATGCTGGTCTTTGCTGGTATAACATGCTGGTCTTTGCTGGTATAACATGCTGGTCTTTGCTGGTATAACATGCTGGTCTTTGCTGGTATAACATGCATCATGCTGGTCTTTGCTGGTATAACATGCATCATGCTGGTCTTTGCTGGTATAACATGCATTATGCTGGTCTTTGCTGGTATAACATGCATCATGCTGGTCTTTGCTGGTATAACATGCATTATGCTGGTCTTTGCTGGTATAACATGCATCATGCTGGTCTTTGCTGGTATAACATGCATTATGCTGGTCTTTGCTGGTATAACATGCTGGTCTTTGCTGGTATAACATGCTGGTCTTTGCTGGTATAACATGCTGGTCTTTGCTGGTATAACAGGCATTATGCTGGTCTTTGCTGGTATAACAGGCATCATGCTGGTCTTTGTTGGTATAACATGCATCATGCTGGTCTTTGCTGGTTTATAAAGCAGGGCTTGTATTTGTAGTTGTGCTTCATGTTGCCTTGTATTCTTGTATTGTAATTTGACGCTTCAGCTACACAGCAAGCTGAGTAAAATAATATCAATGGGTGCTTGTTGTGAATTTGCATATTCAAAGCTCAATGAGGGTAAAGGTGTAGAGATGCTGTCAAACCATTTCCAGTAGTTTATAAAAAAAAAAAAAATACACATTTATACAAATTGTTATTCAATATAGAACATTTGTAAGGGTTTAAAACACATTCACATCAGTTAACCCTTGTGCCTTGTTAAGTAACTGACAGAGTTGTCACGTTAGTGCATGAAAAGATTGCATCACGTTCAAGGTCATAAAAAACTTAATTTGTAATATTTCGTTTTTTCATGAATACCACTATGAACCTAACTCAACATATCTATCAAAGATTCCAAATATTTCCGTTTGTAGGGTTAGGGTTAGGGTTAGGGTTAGGGTTGGGGTTAGGGTTAGGGTTGGGGTTAGGGTTAGGGTTAGGGTTAGGGTTGGGGTTAGGGTTAGGGTTGGGGTTAGGGTTAGGGTTAGGGTTAGGGTTGGGGTTAGGGTTAGGGTTAGGGTTGGGGTTAGGGTTAGGGTTGGGGTTGGGCTTAGGGTTAGGTTAGGGGACTGTTGAGCAAGTGTTGGGGTGGGCACGGGCACAGGGATGAGATTTTACCTTCTCCTAATCTTTCTGTCTGGGTAACCCTAACCCTAACCCTAACCCTAACCCTAACCCTAACTCCCTAATGGCAAGAAATAAACCACTATGGACGGTTTGAAAGCTAATATTGTTAACTTTTGTGTTAGAGGGTTTCAAAATCTAATCTTTTCAAATTCTGTGAATATATGGAAAATAAGCAAACGGACACAATTTCATGACATAATAATCAACACAGCCATCGTTGTACACAGAAACACAAAAAAATATAGGCAAAAAACACAAAATAGTCGCTAAGGGGGCAGAAGAGTTAAAAGAGAGTTGCTAACGGAGAGTTGCCACTGGCTTCAGCGTTGGCTAATTGGCTCACCGTGTCCAACAGACTGAAGTGACAGAGTGTGCTTCAGCCCGTGTTGTTGTGGAGCTGGGGGATTCATTGGCACGGCACTGGCACCTAGTGGGCTGGTCTGCTGGTCTGGCAGAACCCTGTGACTGGCCTGTGCCCACAGTGGGCTTGGCAGGACAGTCAGGGGTTCATTGGCACAGGCGTCTCCTGGCTGAGGTTGGCACGGAGGTCCAGGTTGGACAGACAGAGACGCAGACAAAGAGCTAGAGATGAGAGACGGGTGGAGAGCGAGACAATACAGCTCTTGTCCTCCGCTACAACTAAATAGAGGCCTGTGTGTGTGTGTGCGCGTGTTTGTGTGTGTGTGTTTGTGTGTGTGTGTTTGTGTGTGTGTGTGTGTGTGTGTGTTTGTGTGTGTGTGTGTGTTTGTGTGTGTGTGTGTGTGTGTGTGTGTGTGTGTGTGTGTGTGTGTGTGTGTGTGTGTGTGTGTGTGTGTGTGTGTGTGTTAGAGAGTCTGCCAGCTCAGTGACACACACACACACACACACACACACACACACACACACACACGCACGCACGCACGCACGCACGCACGCACGCACGCACGCACACACACACACACACACACACACACACACACACACACACACACGCACGCACGCATGCACGCACGCACGCACACACACACACACACACACACACACACACACAGAGAGAGTGAGGGAGAATAGCTTATATAATTTTAGAATGAGTGATATGAACATAAAGATTTAGTCTAAGTCTACCAAAGTGGCTCGTCCCTCTTCTTTCCCACATGATTATCCAAAACGAGATTTCTCCTGTTGCTTTTACCCTGGAAGCTGTGTGACTGGTGCCATGAGGCTGAATGTATGTATGAATGCTCTTATGAGGCTGAATGTATGTATGAATGCTCTTATGAGACTTAGTGTATGTACCAATGGTCCTATGGGGCTTAATGTATGTACCAATGGTCCTATGGGACTTAGTGTATGTATGAATGGTGTCATAGACAATCGTTTATCATTTAACTTAAAATTAAATACACCAGGCCCTTTGGTCTATTTCTTTACACATATAGTTGTACAAGGATAATAAGCTAACGTTAGCTCTGTGCTCTTAGCTTCTCTCTATGGCATCTGCTGTGGCTTTGAGCTCTTAGAGCTTCTCTCTACAGCCTCTGCAGTGTGTCTGAGAGCTTCTCTCTATGGGCTCTGCGCTCTCCATTTACGCAAAGTAAAAACTAGGCTTCAGTGTCTGACTGCAGCTTGTTTTGCTTACAAAGGCTTTTTTAGCAGGTCAGAGCCCAACATGTGCTATATATTTTTTGGCAGAACTTCAATGCAATTACTGAAAAACATCAACTTTCAGTGTGTATGCGTGTGTGTGTGTATGTGTGTGTGTGTGTGTGTGTCTCTCTCTCTTTCTGTTTGTTCTTATTGCTCTCCAGGGTTCCATGCAGCCAAGACCCTAAAACCACTTGTTTACTACCTATAACCCACACACAACCTGGTCCCGCCTCCAGCTAATTACATCTGCTCCGGAGTCTGGTTGGTGGAAATGCCTGTCTCTCTCATCCTGGCTCCCCTTCATCTTGTGAGCTGCAGCATGCAGTCCCACTTACGTCGCTTGAGGATATATATATATATGCAATTGTATATTTATTTATACATATATACATACTGTACTGTATATATATCTTAATTAGGGCTGGGGGTGATATGGCCAAAATATCATATCACAATATCTTTCTGAATTTTTACAGTATAATGGTATGTGACTGTTTCGTTTTCCAGTACAAATTATAATGTGATATGACATGTGATTTTCATGGTCCTATTTCATTTTAAAATGGTATGTTTTCTTTGACCTTTTTATACTGCTGCAAGGAAACCTTAAATCTGTATGTCGGTATAGAGACAGAGCGCAATGAGTCATACTGTGAAAACCGTCTCGAGGGGAAACGACCAGCGCAGCAAGATAAGATAAGATAAGATAAGATAAGATAAGATAAGATAAGATATGTTACGATAAGATATTCCTTTATTGATCCCCTTGGGGAAATTCGGGAATATGCAACCAAGGGGGGAAACCTAACAAAATGGCTGTAGCTAGTTAAAAACATGAAATATCAGCACGTCACAGGATTATTGTAGCACCCTGTGTCTACCAGAGAGCAAGCTAGTGTTAGCAAGCTAGTTAGCTAAGAAACGTACGTAAACGTAATACTGTAGGCTATACTGTAGCTTTCTGGTGTATTATTTGAATGCTTATCATGACATGCTGCACACGTTGACATAGAGGCTATTGAGTGTCAGCTATTGAGTGACAGCTTTCCCATTCTTGCTGCTGACGCCTCTTAAAGGCTCAGTTTTTCGTTTTGAAAACGTAGTTCTGGGTTCTTTACCCTGTCGGTAGTGCAGCCCACCACACAGCAGATTTGGGGCATATTTCCGACGTTTGCTAGCTGACCAAAATGACAAGGAGGCGCCGTCACATAATACAAAGTCAATAGAGAACAATGGAATGTTTCCCGCGCTGTGTGGGCGGGGCTCTGTCTATACCTTCCAGCCATGATCGGAAGAGCTTCAGGCAAGCAAAACGACATGAAGGACATGATTGAGAGGCAGATAGGAAGAGGAAATGATAGGGTGAGGAGAGAGAGAGGGAGAGCTGGTGATTCACACACCAGTTTAGACCTGTTCAGACCAGTCACAATGTTTGTCTCCTGGGTAGGACCGAAAGAGAGAGAGATGGAGAGAGAGAGAGGGGGGGGGGGGGAGTTATGGAGGGAGAGGCAGAGAGGGGAGGGTATTAGTATTCGTAAATACCTGTTTAGCGTCAAAAAAGTATACATAAGTATATTTTCTGAAAGCATATCATTAAGTAAATATGACTGATATTGTCCTCTTCGTAGACGTCTCACGGTTGATTATATTTTTTTAGTTTCCAGTCTTTGCTGCAGCTCTAGGAAAATGAATGGACTATTAATAGATCTCTCATAGCTTCATCTGTGTTCATCCAGGCTGTGGTTCCCGTGAACAAAGCCTTCTAATATACATGTATCTCTCTGATAAGGCAGGGGATTTGAATTCTAAACAGCAGTTCGAAAAAGGAGAAATCGCTCGCCAAAACTAGCTTAGCGTCGCAGATCAGGTCACGCGACGTCGCCAGCGGCAGTGCAAAATGTTGTTGATAATGGAATTATTATGTACAAATGCATTCCTTTGTGTGCATCAGTGGTGGAGAAATTACCCCCAAAACCTTGACTTCAGAAAATGGTATAAATAGCAAGAGTAGTGCTCCATTCAAAATGCTGTGCAGTTGCTCAATAATCTCAGGATTAATGCTGCTCTTTTAGAGGAGATCAAATCTGTGTGTGTGTGTGTGTGTGTGTATTTATTCATACAGTATGTCTGTGTGTGTGTGTTTGTGTGTGTGTGTGTGTGTGTGTGTGTGTGTGTGTGTGTGTGTGTGTGTGTGTGTGTGTGTGTGTGTGTCTGTGTCTGTGTCTGTGTCTGTGTATTGTGTGTGCAAGTGTGTCAGGGACTTACGTAACACACACAGTGCAGATCAGATACTGAGGGTCAGGCTACTTGCCTAGCGGTGGTATTTCTTTACAAATTAGCAGTAAATTAGCCACTAATGGGCCACAGTAAAAACAATGTGACAGGTACAGGGGGGGGGCACATGGGATGTTTTAATTGTCCAGAGAGAGCGGGTGGATGAGAGAAGGAAAGAGGTGGGGAGATGTGTGGTATAGGTATGGGTCCATGTTATTCTCAGTGGAGAATGAGAGAGAGAGAGAGAGAGAGAGAGAGAGAGAGAGAGAGAGAGAGAGAGAGAGAGAGAGAGAGAGAGAGAGAGAGAGAGAGAGAGAGAGAGAGAGAGAGAGAGAGAGAGAGAGAGAGAGAGAAAGAAAACAAGTGGTTTTGTGGTGTCATGGTGGGCTGCATCTGGCACCTGACATGTTCTAGTTGTCTTCCTTGTTCTACTCATCATATATATTCTTCCTACTATATATATATTGTATATTGTTTACTGATATTGTATATATTCCACCTACTGATATATACAGCATATATATTCCCCTACTAATATATACAGCGTATACTATATATTCCTCCTACTTGATATATACAACGTATATATTCCTCCTACTGATATATACATGTATATATTCTTCTTACTGATATATACATTGTATATATTCCTCTTACTGATATATACATTGTATATATTCCTCCTACTATTATATACAGCGTATATATTCCTCCTACTGATATATACAGCATATATATCTCACAGAGTGAGAGAGAGAGACTAGGAGAGAGACTAGAGAGAGAGATAGAGAGACTAGAGAGGAGATAGAGAGACTAGAGAGACACAGAGAGAGAGAGAGAGAGAGAGAGAGATAGAGAAGGAGAGAGAGAGAGAGAGAGAGAGAGAGAGAGAGAGAGAGAGAGAGAGAGAGAGAGAGAGAGAGAGAGAGAGAGAGAGAGAGAGGAAGGACAATAAGCACTAAGACAAAGCCCATCTGTCTGCATGGAACAATAGCAGGCATCACAGCTGTACGTCTGCTGTCCAAGAACAAACACACTCTCTGGAGACAACACTGTTTGTGTGTGTGTGTGTGTGTGTGTGTGTGTGTGTGTGTGTGTGTGTGTGTGTGTGTGTGTGTGTGTGTGTGTGTGTGTGTCCGTGCGCATGCGTGCGTGCGTTTGTTCAATTCCATCTCGTTCTTCTTTATATTATGTTTGTGTGAATATACGACTGTACGGATGCCTGTGTTTTGAGTGTGTTTGCAGGTCTATGTACAGAGATGCAGCAACGGTACTAATTACTAAAACGCACCGTTGTGTATTGAGATTGTCAGGCATGTTGTAGAATTTATGAAGACAGCTGTCAGTGTGTGTGTGTGTGTGTGTGTGTGTGTGTGTGTGTGTGTGTGTGTAAGAGAGAGAGAGAGAGAGAGAGAGAGAGAGAGAGAGAGAGAGAGAGAGAGAGAGAGAGAGAGAGAGAGAGAGAGAGAGAGAGAGAGAGAGAGAGAGAGAGAGAGAGAGAGACAGATGTCGAGCTAGGAGATCTTCACACACACACGTATTGGCTGGTGCGACAGGAGGCTAATTATTCAGACCTTAATGATGAAGAAAACCCATGCACTATACTCCACTAAAACATATATTATCCTAAAGATATAATGTATACTTTAGTTGTACTGTGTGTTAAAAGTTGTACTTAAGATGTAAAGATGTAATTATACTTATATATTCTTTTTATGTCTTTGGTTACTTTTGCTTACCAAAATAGTACACTTTTAATATGTTTACTAACATTATTTGAAGTGTACTTGCACTTGCAGTATATTAAAGACTCCTGGTCCATAGTGTGACATTTTATTTGACTTACTCAGAAGCATTCTATATTAACCTAAACATAAAATCCGGGACACTTATTTGTCAAACACTTAAAGGAACACACCAACTTTTTTGGAAATTAGCTTATTTGCCACCTACCCGGGAGTTAGACAAGCAGATACATACCCTTTTCTTCTCTGTGCATGCATTGGGGATAGGGAACAGCCGCACCGTTACCCTAGCTTACGGGAGAAAACAAAATTAAGAATTTCATTAGCAGTGATTTCATCACCTCAAGAGTATATATCTGCTTACAAAACGAAAATGTAAATAAAAGTAAAAAATAAAACCTCCACGTGGTAAATACACACAACATGTTTACAGGAACGTTTTGGAGTTGTATTTGGAGTATATTTCGTGACTGTTGGGAACTAACTAACAGAAAATGGTATGTATCTGCTTGTCTAACTCCAGGGTTAGATGGCAAATAAGCGAATTTCCCAAAAAGTGGCGTGTTCCTTTAACCCTGGAGTTGTTGAAATGGTCCAACTTCTCAAAATGTGAGGGTCTGTCTGTTTTCTTGGGGCTGACATCTTGATTACTGCCCAGTTTACCTACTGGGTCAACCTACTGAACAGGAAAAAATCATAGTGTGCGTATTAGGATTAGTAGTTTCTGTCTGATTGTATAGGCAGTGGCAGCGAATATTTAAATTTTAGGGAACTTTTATACTTTTAACTCCACTACATTTCAAAGGAAATATTGTACTTTTTACTCCACTACATGTATCTGAAGCCATCAGTTATTGTTAAAGAAAAAGATTTTGCATAGAAAACGTGGCAAAAATCTATGAAGATTATATACTTTCACATTTGAAGCCTGTCAACTAAAGAGGATGTAATCAGAGCAGCATAACTGGACCACATAACACTTTAACATGACCTTTAATCAGAGTCAGCCTAACTGGACCACACACCACTTAACATGACCTTTAATCAGAGCAGCATAACTGGACCACATACCACTTCAACATAACCTTTAATCAGAGCAGCATAACTGGACCACACACCACTTCAACATAACCTTTAATCAGAGCAGCATAACTGGACCACACACCACTTTAACATAACCTTTAATCAGAGCAGCATAACTGGACCACACACCACTTTAACATAACCTTTAATCAGAGCAGCATAACTCGGACCACATACCACTTTAACATAACCTTTAATCAGAGCAGCATAACTGGACCACATACCACTTTAACATAACCTTTAATCAGAGCAGCATAACTGGACCACATGCCACTTTAACATGACCTTTAATCAGAGCAGCATAACTGGACCACATGCCACTTTAACATGACCTTTAATCAGAGCAGCATAACTGGACCACATGCCACTTTAACATGACCTTTAATCAGAGCAGCATAACTGGACCACATGCCCACTTCAACATAACCTTTAATCAGAGCAGCATAACTGGACCACATACCACTTCAACATAACCTTTAATCAGAGCAGCATAACTGGACCACATACCACTTCAACATAACCTTTAATCAGAGCAGCATAACGTAAGGTTATCCTATAACCCTAGTTATATGAATACTGGCTGAGCGTCTCGCTCTGCCTACTGAGATATATCATTATCTCCAGCACCTAGTGTGCTCTGGGGAAACAAAACAAATGCACCCACTTGCACGTGACCACGCCACTCCCATGCGTGCCTCTATATTACGCCGAAAGTGGTCATGCCTGACCCTTCCAAGTTCGAATTCCATACGCGGAAAACATCCAAGGGACCTTAGGGCGCTGAAGAGCGAGACGCTCAGCCAGTGCGTCTCGCTCTGCCTACTGAGATAAAGGGCAGAGCGGACGTGTGGCCACGTCAAATGCACCCCCCTGAGGGCCCGTAAGCCCCAGCCAGGGAGGAGGGGAGTCCCGTCCACCCGCCCGTCCTAACGAAGGGGGGAGGCAGTCAACTCCAACCAAAGTGCGGAAAAAAAGGGGAACCAGGCAACCCCCCGAACGCAGAGGCGCAAGCGGGACCACGTGTGACACAGCCACCCCCGCGGTCCACACCCACACACACCCCTGCTAGCCCACCTGATGGCAGGAATGCAGGAGAGGTCCCGGACGCCTGTAGCTGTTCCGCAACTGTTCCTACTTCCGGGGTAGGCCTGATTGGCCCCGACAGGCACGTGACCCCGCCGCGGCCACGCCCCGCGGCAGACCCAGGAGCAAGCGCGCTACTGCTGGAGTTCGCTTCGTCAGCCCATCCACCCATGTAAAGGGTAAATAAGCCTCCGCTAAACCCCCAACATTAGACACCGATTGACCGTCAGCATGAATGGTTAAGAGGAGGGAAGAGTAAAGACAGCCCCGGCGGGGTACATGGGAACGGCGCCCCAACATTGTAGCATTAGCACCAGCTGCGCACGCTAAGATACTTGGAGAAACATCCAAAAGTGAGTCATGATGACCACGTTTATCCAAATATCCCGCCCCCCCCCCCGCGCCAATACATCGCCCGGTTGTCTCACGAGACAACAAGCAGTCCATCGGTCCGCTGTCAAGCGACAAGGAAAAAAACACAGGATAGGACCGCCGTGCTGTGGACGTGCCGAGAAGGGATCCGGGGGCTGGCGTACTTTTGGCGAAGCCCAACATTGCGTAATTTTTCCCTACATACTCTGGGAAACAATGTTCCAGTTCAAAAGTGCATCTGAGCTGCTTTCGCATTTGTAAACGAATGAGGAAGGGTGAGGCGTGACCACTTCCGGCGTAATATAGAGGCACGCATGGGAGTGGCGTGGTCACGTGCAAGTGGGTGCATTTGTTTTGTTTCCCAGAGCACCACTGGAGATAATGATATATCTCAGTAGGCAGAGCGAGACGCGATTGCCAGTATGATAATATAACTGGACTTCATACCACTTTAAGATAGAGGATTGAATGCTCCCAACTACTAGGGTTACTAGCTTCTGTCAGATTGTGTAGATACTGAGGGTTGTAGGGTTAGTAGATTCTGTCAGAAGATGACTTTATTGTCAATGTACAATTTTAGAGAGAGAGAGAGAGAGAGAGAGAGAGAGAGAGAGAGAGAGAGAGAGAGAGAGAGAGAGAGAGAGAGAGAGAGAAGAGAATTGTGCTGTGGTCGAGTTACATTGACTTGTCTGAATCAGAAAATGATCAAACGGTTCTGCCTATTGCAATGCTCGATGACCCTGCTGTGTCATTAGAGTGTTTTTTAAGGGTGCATTATTCTCTCTGGGTGTTATCTCAACCCATCCTCTTTAAGGGTGCTATCGTGACCAGAGGGCTGCAATCAGCTTGATCAGTGGTGGCATCTCACTGTCCCCTCCTGCTAACCCCATCTCTCCTAACAGCTTGACTGGTAATAATAACTCTGTGTGTGTGTGTGTGTGTGTGTGTGTGCGTGTGTGTGTGTGTGTGTGTGTGTGTGTGTGTGTGCGTGCGTTCCCTGGCATGACTGTCACACGAGCAGCACATTATTAGAGTTAGAGAGGCAGATTAAGGCCACCTGTCTGAATGGACATGTGTGTGTGTGTGTGTGTGTGTGTGTGTGTGTGTGTGTGTGTGTGTGTGTGTGTGTGTGTGTGTGTGTGTGTGTGTGTGTGTGTGTGTGTGTGTGTGAGATTCTAAACCAGGCCACTGAACACATGTATGTATTTTCTGCTCTTTCAAGTCACGTCAGAGGCAATGCTCAGTTAGTACAATAACTGCATCACGGTTCATTAAACTGTATTTCTGGCTGTTAGCAGCTCAGACTCATAAAGAGAACTGGGTTCATCTCCTGCGTTACGTCTCAGATCTGGAACCAGAGCGGAACGATTCCCCCCTCGCTTTGAATGAATACTGTACATTTACTGCTTGTGTCTGGTCTGAAAACCTTCACCAATAATAATAATAATAATAATTCATTACATTTATATAGCGCTTTTCTAGACACTCAAAGCGCTCCCCACAATGTCGGGTGGAAATGGCCTCCTTCAGCACCACTGGTAGCACCCAACCTTGGGCTATGCAGGCTCAATGGCTGCCATACACTGGCACCGGGCACACATCACCCTACACAATGGCTGAACGGCTCAGGAGACAGGGATTTATATCGGCCAATTAAGGGGAAGGGATGATTAGGTGGCCTTGATGTCAGAGACCTTATTGGGAATTTGGCCAGGAACGTCGGGGAACCCCCTGCTCTTTACGATAGGCGTCCTGGGTTCTTTAACGGCCGAGATTCAGTCAGGACCTCGGTTTAGCGTCTCATTCGAAGGATGAAACATAAACATGGTGGATGAGAGAAAAACGACAAATGACAAAAAGAACAAAAACCAAGCTCTAGACATGACCGTAGTCCTCTCGTGGAATTCCTGGCCTGATGTCACTGTGAGTTTCAAGTTTCAAGTTTCAAGTTTCTTTAATAGTTGTCATACAGAAGTACAGAATACTTTTATACAAAATGCTTCTTACTGTTACGCTCCAGAGACTGTGCAAGACAAGATAAGTATGAAATAAAATAGTATAGCATGTAAAAATAGAAGTAAAAATAGAAGTCACAGTGTTCAGTATAGACATTATGTACAATGTTCGATGCAGAATAGAAGTAACTGAGTTACCATACAATATACAATATACTATGCAATATAGTAATATACAATACTATATAGTGCAAAGCAGAAATGGGATCAGTAATATACAGTAATATACAATACTATATAGTGCAAAGCAGAAATGGGATCACATCACAGTGATGTCACTGTGTTTCATGCATTGCTATTGGTTTTCTCTTGTTCAGCCGGTGCAGGTTTAAAATAATAAATAATTAATTTCTCTCTTTAGTTCCCCCCCCCCTGAGGATTCCATCGATTGGTCGTGTAGATTCTTACATCTATCCAGATGTCCATGATATCATATGTCACACTGAACCGGCCACACGGGAGCCACGCTAATGACCCCCCCCCCCCCCCCCCCCCCCAGGGCTCTGTGTCCTGAGCCCCCTGCTGTGCTCCCTGAACATGCACGACTGTGCAGCCACTTCCGGCTCAAATACCGTCGTCAAGTTTGCTGATGACACAGCTGTGGTAGGTCTGATCTCCAACGACGATGAGAAGGCATTTCCTGGAGGAGGTGGTGCTGGACAACAGCCTCCTCCTGAATGTCAGAGACAAAGGAGATGATAGTGAGAGCCGAGAGATGATAGTGAGAGGTAGTGATGCACGATATATCGGCCGCCGATATTATATCGGCCGATATGGCCGTTTTTTTTACACATCGGTATCGGTCCGATATCAAGATAGGGCCGATATGGGCAGATATAAAAAAAAATTATTAAATAGTTTCGAAATATCTGACATTTCTAAAAATAAGTTACAAAAGTTTAAAAAAAAGCGTTTTGGAAAATAGCTCTTTATTTGATTATCATAAAAAAGTTTTTTCTATACAGAGATATCGACATCGTTAAATATCGGTATCGGCCACAATTTTTCACATCGGTGCATCACTAGTGAGAGGAGATGATAGTGAGAGGAGATGACAGTGAGAGGAGATGACAGTGAGAGGAGATGATAGTGAGAGGAGATGATAGTGAGAGGAGATGACAGTTAGAGGAGATGATAGTGAGAGGAGATGACAGTGAGAGGAGATGATAGTGAAGGAGATGACAGTGAGAGGAGATGACAGGAGAGGAGATGACAGGTGAGAGGAGATGATAGTGAGAGGAGATGATAGTGAGAGGAGATGACAGTGAGAGGAGATGACAGTGAGAGGAGATGACAGTGAGAGGAGATGACAGTGAGAGGAGATGATAGTGAGAGAGATGACAGTGAGAGATGACAGTGAGAGGAGATGACAGTGAGAGGAGATGACAGTGAGAGGAGATGACAGTGAGAGGAGATGATAGTGAGAGGAGATGACAGTGAGAGGAGATGACAGTGAGAGGAGATGACAGTGAGAGGAGATGACAGTGAGAGGAGATGACAGTGAGAGGAGATGACAGTGAGAGGAGATGACAGTGAGAGGAGATGATAGTGAGAGGAGATGACAGTGAGAGGAGATGACAGTGAGAGGAGATGACAGTGAGAGGAGATGACAGTGAGAGGAGATGATAGTGAGAGGAGATGACAGTGAGAGGAGATGACAGTGAGAGGAGATGATAGTGAGAGGAGATGACAGTGAGAGGAGATGACAGTGAGAGGAGATGACAGTGAGAGGAGATGATAGTGAGATGAGATGATAGTGAGAGGAGATGAC